>NC_073646.1:42641938-42646938 GCF_029407905.1 Bubalus kerabau
TCGGGGGAGGTGAGGAGCCTGGTCCCACCCTCTGGGAGAGGAGAGGAAGGCGGGGCGGGGCAGGGGCCGGGCTGGGCACTCAGATGTCGGAAAAAAGTGGACCGGAGAGCTTGCGTTTGACCAGCTTTATTTATAAAAAATGGTACATATATAAATATTCTTAGACATTTTTGCATTTTACGAGGCTGAGGATTCTCGTTGTGGGTTCTGTAGGGGAGGGGCTTTTTTTTTTCTTTCTTTTTTTTTTTTGTGCTCCCTTGAGAGGAGGAGGGTCTCAACCCCCCAGTCCTGGGTTGCTGCCTACGTCCGAACTGATAACAGAGTTTTTCTTAAAAAAAAAAAATAAAATAAAAAAAAAAAATAAAAGGAAGGAAACGGAAGAAAGAGGAAAGAGCAGTGTTTCGAAGCCGATCACCTGATTTTGCTGTGTGAGCCGGAGCCTGAGCGAGCGGGCGCCGGCCGGCTGAGCGCCTCCCCGGCTGAGCGCCCTCAGTCCATGTCCACTTCCTCGCCATCCCGCGCGCTGGGTCCGGTCGGGGCGCCTGGCTCGGGGGCCCCGCCGACGGCTGGCTCTGCAGCGGGGCTAGGAGCCGGCAAGCCAGGCCCGGGCGGCGGCGCGAGCGGCGGCGAAGGCGGCGGGGCCGCTGGGCAGGTGGCGCCCGCATCCGCGCCGTCCCCACCGCCGCCCTCAGCCGAGGCCTCGGCATCCCGGAAAGGCGCCGGGGTCGGGGCCCTCGGGGAGGCGACAGCGTCGGGGCTGCGGCGTGCGAAGGCCGAGTCCGGAGCGCCGCCGGGCCCCTGGAAGGCCCCGAAGCTGGCCTGAGCAGGCGGAGCGGGCGGCACGGCGGGGGCGGGAGGCGCATCCTTGGGCGCGAGCTCAGGGCCTGCGCCGCCCTTGAGTGCGGCCTGCGGCACCAGGAAGCCGAGCGGCTGCGTGATGGGATAGAGCAGAAAGTGGCCCTTGCCGATGAGGGTCCTCGGCGCGCACGGCAGCCCAGGTGTGAAGTCCAGCCCCGCGGCAGCCGCGTTGGCGGGGGGCGCTTTCCGGCGCGGCGGCGAGTCGGACAGCAGGCTCTCCACGCTGAACGGGCTGGCCTTGGGCGGGCCCGCGGCCCCGCGCTCAGCCGCCACCGCCCCCGGTGCACACGGGGCCGCGTCCTTGTCCACGGGGCGGCCTAGCCGCGGCTGAGGGCCAGCGCCGCTTCTTTGGCTCGGGAAAAAGGCGGGGTCGCAGGTGCCGGGCGCAGGCGGCTCACCAGGCGGTGCGGGCGCTGCACTGGCGGCGCCAGCGTTGTGCGCGCCGGGGCCCTTGGCCGCGGCGGCAGACGGCGGCGGCTCGGGCGGCTCCGGGGACAGGCCGCCGCCGCCGCTGTCGCTGTCGGAGCTGGGCGCGCTATGCAGGGACAGGCCGCCGGGCGAGTGCAGGTGGCGGCTCTGGCTCTTGAGTAGCTTCTTCTCGTGCTTGCGCTTCTTCTTCTCCATCTTCTCCAGCTCCTTGCGCGCTATCTCCTCCGGGTCCATCGGCTCACCACTGCACGTGGTCGGGTGGGAGTTGTGCGCCGGCCGCCCCGGGCCCTTCTTGGTGTTCTCCTTCTTCCTCCACTTGGCACGGCGGTTTTGGAACCAGACCTAGAGCAGCCGGATAGGGGAGAGGAGGGGGGGCACGGTCAGGCGGTGGGGGGGCTTCGGGCCTCCCCACTCCCCACAGACAGGCCTGCACAGCCTCGGCTCCGGCCAGGGGGCGGGAGCCGAGCCACGCGGCCCAGCCGGCCCTGAGCCGGATCTAGGTATCAGGCTGCAGGTGTATCTTTTTCCACCCAGAAGGAGGCCGACAGGGCCTCTCGCCGGCTTCCCGCTCCAGCTTCTCACCTCGGGGAACTGGGAGCTGCCCCTTCGTTGGGCAGGACCGGTCTGGCCCCTGACCGAGGGCGCTGGGTTCCTGGTTGGGAGGCAGAGGGCAGGGCCCCTCCTCGCCTCTCCTGGCTTCTCACAGCTTGGGTTCTAAGCAGCCCGACTGGCCCAGGGCTGAGCGTCTGGCCTGAGGACCAGGAGTGGCAGGGCGCAGCTGCCCTCCACACCTGTCTTCAGCTCCCTGGGGACTGAGTCAAAGCCCAGATTTGGGGGTTTCCAGTGAAGGGAAATTTGGGTGCTTTTTCTCCCAGAAGGGCCTAGGGGGCTGAACTTGGGAGGGAGAGCTTCAGCAGCCTGCTCTCCCCCACCCACTGTTTTTCTGAAAGCTCCAGGCCAGAGCACCAACACAGCCCTCGAACTGGCTGTGCTTGGCGGGAACCAGGGGACTGGTGGTCAGGGGAGCAGGAGGCCAGCTGCCAGGCCTTGCAGAGGAGCGGCCAGGGCCCACCCGCACCTTCGCCCTCTCCGCAGGCCTGGTCCTGGGAGCCCCGAGGGCCGGCAGGGTGGCAGCCACCCTAGACCCTGGCTCCAGCACCACAGAGTCAGATCCTGAGGAGCCCAGGCACAGGACCCTCCCCATAAGATCGCGGTAATTCGAATTCTTTGTTCCCGGCTGTGTAGAGACCCGAACAATAGCAGGCCGGCCTGGTCACGGGGAGCCTTTTCAGTGCCAAGGTTCTGGGTGTTAAGTGGTAACCTCCCCAGGACTGCTGCTGCCTTTTCTCTCTTTTTAAATATCTTTTTTTCTGAACGGGGTGGGGGCTGAGGTGTATATTCCGGTCTGCTTCCCGTTACCCAGAATTACTCATTACCACGTTAAAGGAGGAATGAAGAGGTCTTGACTTCACTTAAGACCCTTAGAACAAATTGGATAAAAGGATTTACAAACAGAAGAGGTCAAGCAGGGAGGCCCCGGCACAGGAGAGGACACCTTTTTAGACAAAGCTATTGGTACTAAACAGGCGCCTCCAAGTCCGGCGCCCACATCGTGGCCCATACCCCGCTCCCCACAGCACCGACCTAAAAAAGATGTCTGTACTTTAGGGAAACATTTAATTATGCATGATTCATCTTGAATTTTCAACGCACCAAATCGACACTGTATTTTTAAAAAGAATACCGCCGACAGTCTCGGAAGAAAATCAAATTACAGGAGGGGAAAAAAGATACAATCGATGGTGTTGAAGATTCAGACACCCTACCCGCGCCCCCCCCCCCCGCATGTTTTAAGTGTTGAAGTTTCCGCCTCAGCTGCCCCCTTCTGCAAAGTGATAAATACGTTTCCACGTGAATATTTCAGAGACGAAAGTAAACAAACGCGCTAGCCGTAGGCTCGGGGGCCAGCCCCCAGCCCCGGCACGGAGGCGTCAAGCCCGCCTTCTCCGGGTCTCCTCCAAGTCCGATCCGGGCCGGGTCCTCCTGGCCACCTCGCCCGCCCCAGCCTCGTGCCGCGCGGTCGCCGGACCCCATTGTCACGCAGCTCCCCGGTTCGGACGCAGCTGCCGTTCTCCGGCCCCTCGCGAGTCGCCTCGGCTCCCTCCCGGGAAGCCCGCCTCCCTCTCCGCAGGGCGCCGAGCCCCCAGCCCCCAGCTTCCGGCCGGCGAACGCGCGGCGGGCTCTGGCAGAGCCTGCGGTCTCCCACCTGGAGGTCGAGAACAAAGGCGGGCCGGGCCGCGCAGGCCGCCGGCTGGATGCCGAGTCGCTGGGCGCACGGCGGGTCTTTACCTGAACTCGGGACTCGACCAGATCCAGGCGCAGCGCCAGAGCCTCGCGCATGAACACGTCGGGGTAGTGGCTCTCATTGAACGCCTTCTCCAGCTCCTCCAGCTGCCAGCCGGTGAAGTTGGTGCGGGTGCGCCGCCGCTTGCAGCCCGGGCTCTCCTTGTCCGGGTCCCCCGAGTCTGCGGGCACGCACAGGACGCCGCGCGGCTCAGCCCCCGGCCCTGCCGGAGCGCGGCCGCCACCCGCTTTTGTCCAGGAGGGGCAGCCGAGCGGACAGGGCTGCCGCGCGCCCTGAGCCGGCGGAGAGCGGCGAGCGAGGCGGCCCCGGAGCGGCGGCCGCGGTGCCAGTTCCACGGCCGCCCGCGAGCCACTCCTTCGCCGGACGGGGTCCCCTGCCCCCTGCCGCCCCCTCCTCGCCCGCCGCGCCTACCTGACAGCTTGAAGGTCTGGCTGTCGCCGCCCACCCCGCAGGCGGCCGGCAGCAGCGGCGTGGGGTTGACCACCGAGGCGGCGGCGGCGGCGCACGAGCCGCTGAGCAAGCCGTCGATGGAGAAGGGCACCGCGGCGGCGGCGGCCGACTGCAGCTGGTGGCCGGCCAGCTCGTACACGTGGTGGTGGCCCAGCGGGTAGGGAAAGCCCACCACGCCGCCCAGCGAGCCCCCGAACTGGGCATGCGGGTGCTCCAGGAGGCGGCCGTCCATCATCTCGCGCGGGAGGCCGGCGGGGCGCGGGGGCGCGGGCCGGGGCCGGGGCGGGCCAGCGGCGGGAGGCGCGGACGGCGGCGGCGGAGACAGGGACCCGGAGCCCTACACATGCTTCGCCCGCACTCCGGCGCTTTACTTTATCAACATCAAGCTCCCGGTAATTAGCCGCGGCCCGGGGAATTTGGGACCAATAAGAAGCGCTAATCGGCTCTGACGTCAGAGGCGTGCTGGGCGCACGGAGCCGTTTTCCATATCGATTGCTAATTATACCTGACATGCACCTCAATAAACAGTATCAGGAACTGTCACAACAAGACGGGGGAGGGCGGGCGGGGCGCGGCCCGGCGCGGGCCCCCGGCGCGCCCCCCAGCCCGGCCCCGCCGGCCCCCGCCCGCGCCGCCACCCGCCGCCGGCCCCCGCCCCTCCGCAAATCACTAATAGATTTCCCTTTAAAACATTCACCGGCGTGTTGTGGGGATTTTTCACCAGAAATGCTGTACTCTCTGAACCTTTAAAGTGATGTTGCTCCAATTACAGAGAGACATTGAGCGGCAAATAGACTGATCCAATAATAGGAGATTCATCATCCGCTCTTTCCGAAACTGTCACATTGAATTTAAAACTACAAGGGTTTCTCATCTCCTCTCCGGCTCCAGGCGGCGG
>NC_073646.1:43724438-43744438 GCF_029407905.1 Bubalus kerabau
AAATCTCGTGTTGGAAACTTGATCGATGTGGGAGAACAGCCATTTGAACCCAAGGGAGCTGACTTCCTTCTTTGGGGCCTTGTCTCCCTTGGCATGGGAGGGGGGACTCTTCCGTCTCCTGCCCAGGACTTCAAACGACAAAGCCACGACAGATCACGCGGATCCACTTGCTCCAGTCAGGTTCAGGGGCAGAGCGCGAGGATCAAAGCTGGCCTGGGGACAGCAAGTCTCGCCCCTCGCCCCCTGCCGCCAACTCGCCACACGCCCGCGTCTGCCTGCCCAAAGACCAAGTGCGGGCTGCTGGTGGCAGAGTCACATGTCACGGGAGTGGTCTTGGTCGGGGAGGTGATGAATGCCGTCAGAAAACACAAGCAAAATGATGGGGGATATCCATCCCTGCACGTTATCCTTTGCCTGGCTGCGTCTCTCTGTCTCTGCCCGCCCCCACACCACACGCCCCGTGTGCATACCACACACACACACACACACACACACTGCGTCGTCCTTTGCGCCTGGCTGCGTCTCTCTCTGCCTGCACCATCCCCAGGCACACACCCGGCACGCGCACACACACACACCCCCGGCCCCACACGGCGTGCACACACGCATCCTCACCCTATCCCCCCCCCCCCCCCAAACAGCCCATGAACACCCAGCCCCCACACGCACACCCCTACAACGTGCGCACGCACGCACATGCACACACACAGAGCGTTGTCCTTTGCCTGGCTGTGACGCTCTGCCTCTGTCTCTGCCCACACGCCACACATGCAAGCCCACACACACACACTCGCATCCCGCCCCGCCCCGACCCCCACACCACCCCCCACCCCCCACCCCCCCCACATACACACACACACTGTGTTGTCCTTGGCCTGCCTGTGTCTCTCGGCCTCTGTCTCTTCCCCCGCCCCCCCTCCCGCACCCACAGGCGCACGCCAGGGCTGCACACTCCACCCACGCAACACCACCTGGGCATGTCACAGACACGCCACACACCGCCTCACGCCCCCCCCCCCCCCCCAACACACAGACACCCGGCCCACGCCACGCACATACGCGTGTGCACGCACACATACACACACGCGCGGGCGCGCACACAGTGCTGTCCTTTGCCTGGCTGTGTGATACGATGCCTGTGTCTCTGCCCACACACCACATGCATACCCCCCCACACACACACACGGCCGTCCACACACACACACACACCCCCGGACACACACACACTGCGTTGTCCTTTGCCTGGCTGGGTCTCCCGGCCTCTGTCTCTGCCGCCACGCACACACCCATGTGGCGCACACGCCCCCTCGTGGCACCAATACACCACACACCTACCCACCCTTCCCCCCCCCCCCCGCAACACACTCTCACACGGCCCCACATGCCACAGAGAACACCACACACCGCCTCGCCCCCACAAACACACACACACCCCCGACACACACACACTGCGTTGTCCTTTGCCTGGGTGTGACGCTCTGCCTCTGTCTCTGCCCACACGCCACACATGCAAGCCCACCCACACACACTCACGTCCCGCCCCGCCCCGCCCCCCCACCCCCACACACACACAGGCGCACACGGCCCTTCACAGCGGCCACACAACACACACACACACACACACCCTCCCCCCCAACACACACACAGAGACACACACACAGAGACACACACACACACACACACACACACACACACACACACAGCGTTCTCCTTTGCCTGGCTGTGACCCTCTGCCTCTGTCTATGCCCACACACCACACATGCAAGCCCCCCCACACACACACTCACATCCCGTCCCGCCCCGCCCCTCCACCCCCCGCCCCCCCCCCCCCCCCCAACACACACACAGCGTTGTCCTTTGCCTGGCTGTGACGTGTGACGCTCTGCCTCTGTCTCTGCCCACACACACACACTCACATCCCGCCCCGCCCCGCCCCCCCCCCCCCCCCCCCACACTGTTGTCCTTTGCCTGGCTGGGTCTCTCGGCCTCTGTCTCTCCCCACACACCACATATGCATGCCCACACACACACTCACATCTCGCCCCGCCCCCCACACCACACAACCCCCCCCCCCACACACACACACACACTGTGTTGTCCTTTGCCTGCCTGTGTCTCTCGGCCTCTCTCTCTTCCCCCGCCCCCCCTCCCGCACCCACAGGCGCACGCCACACGCGCACACCCGTGCCGCCCACACGGCCCCCGGTGGCACCTATACACAGCACACCCACACCACACACCTGCCCGCCCCCCCCCCCCACCCCCACCCAACCACCCACCCACACCCTGGGCTGCACACTCCACCCACGCAACACCACCTGGGCATGTCACAGACACGCCACACACCGCCTCCCCCTCCCCCACCTCGCCCCACTGCGTGTGTTCCTGTCCCCTCTCTTTCTCCTTCCTTCCTTCCTCTGTCATCGTCCCTCTGCTTCTCGCTCCCCTCCCTCCACCTTCACAGGACAGGGTGCCTTTAAGATGAGTCTGCCTGTTGTGAATACACCCTGGACATGATGATTGCTACAGTCTGACCTCTCGCGCCTGTAACCTGGGGTGGCGGGGGGTGGGGGCGGGGGGTTGTCAAACATCCTTGGTACGCTAGGGATAGCTTTCTCTGTGGAAGGTGGAAGCCTCCCTTCCGTCTCTCGGTGCAGACAGGCAAACCGACCACAACTCAAAGCAACGGTGTTTGTGCCACGTGGGGCATACCTTCCACGGTCTCTACTGATGGACACACCACCCACTTCACCGAGCACATCCGAGGAGCCTTCACCCAAAGCTCTTGCAAAATTCTTCAGAACTCTCAGTCTTCCAGTCACCTGCCACCATCAGGCGAGGTGTAGAGAACCGACGGAGAAACTGGAGAAATGACTTCTTCCATGGGGTTGGATGAACCGAGGAACAGGATGCTGAAGTGGATGCCTGACGTCTTGAGGAAAAGAGGATGGGGCGATGGGGGGTGGGGGCGGGGGAGGAAGGGCAGGACGGTCCACTTAGGAGGGCTGGTTGAACATGGACACATAAACTGTACATCCAAAGAATCCACAAGCACCTACTCTATACTATGCCAGCACGGGAAAATAGACGTATGACGTTGCATGAACCTCTAAGGGAAAAGACTCTGAACACCTGAAACGAACACGGCTTTGGAAACCCACCCTAGACTTCATTTCTGCCGTGAGGGTGCTGTCGTGTGCATATCTGAGGGGATTGATATGTCTCCCGGCCATCTGGATTCCAGCTTGTGCTTCATCCAGCCCAGCGCTTCTCATGATGTGTACTCAGCGTGTACGTTCAATAAGCAGGGTGACGATGGACAGCCTTGATGGACTCCTTTCCCTTATTTGGAACCAGCCTGTTGGGTTCCATGTCTAGTTCTAACTGTTGCTTCCTGACCTGCAGAAATACAGATTCCTACAGATTCCTCTTTTTTTTTTTTTTTTTTTTTTTTAATTCCCTAACCTGAGTGGAAAGCGAGAGAGACAGAGAAAAGACAGACGGAGGGACGGGCGGGCGGACAGGCACGCAGGCAGGAAAAAGAAAGAAAGAAAATCATGAAAGGACCTACCGTCCCATCTGTTGTTTTCCAGATACAAAGAGAAAACAAAGGACCGAAAAGGACACGAGGTTTAAAAGGGGAATTTGGAAAGATGGACATCCCCTTGGTCACTTCATACAGCACCCCTGTCAACAGAAGGGAATCGTTTCTCTTTTTCTCTCGACCCGGTCCTTCCAGACTTCAGAAACTCTCCGTGGAGGATTCTTATCTCCTTGGCGAGAGTGATTGCCACACGTTCCTTAGGGGCCCAGAGGATATTTCCGTGAAACGGGGGTACACACTTCTGGATAGGAGAGTCGTGTCCTATACGTGTGTGTGTGTGTGTGTGTGTGTGTGTGTGTGTGTGTGTGTGTGTTCCTTTGCGTGTGGTTCTTCACCCGAGACGGGGACTGGAGCCTGAAGTGTTCCGAGCTGCCTCCGCTATCTGGGGACAACAACCCTCTCTCGGGGGGAGGGGGGGGGGGGCACCACCACGTCCCATGTTCTCTTGTCCTTCTGACGGAGAACTCAAAAGGCCCTGTGCCTGAAGCCCTGCGGATGGAAGCTAGAGGACTTGGTGAACGTTTCTGACGGAGCCTCCCTGGTGGCTCACACGGTCAAGAGTCTGCCTGCGATGCAGGAGACCCGGGTTCCATCCCCGGGCCAGGAAGGCCTCCTGGAGAAGGACATGGCAACCCGCTCCAGGGCCCGACCCCGACGTCTAGAAATCAACCTCCTAGACTGCCTCTCCCTCTGCTGACTGGTTTCTCGAATCCGCTCCAGGGATGAACCTGTGTGTTTCCTTGGTTTCCTTACAAGTGCCTCGGGGGGGGGGGAATACCTGATGGCTTGCACCCCAGGCCTGCTTTCCCGCACCCGTCCATCGACATCACGGCCTCCTGAGAGGAGATACGATCACTGTTTCCCTGAATGGAGGATCTGTGCTCAGAAACTCTTGCTGTGACACGGAGGCCCCTACGAACTAACCTATTTCGCCCTTCCCTCCTTCCTGCCTTCTGGATTTTTTTTTTTTTTTTCCTTTCCCTTTCTTTCCTTTTTTTTTTTTTTTTTCCTTTCCTTTCTTTTTCTCTCACGTCCATGCACACGCACACGCACACGCGCCGTCTCTCACGTACACACGTACATGCATGCACTCACACACAGTCACCAGCTCAGCTTTTCATGGGTTCCGGGCAAGGGTCAAGAGGAGGGAAAACTGGTGGGGTCCGGAGTAGGCCGCCGTCCCCACCCCACCCCACCCCACCCCACTGCACGTGAACCTCCGTGCCCTGTGGAGTGTTTTGGAGTCAAGTGACTTAAGAGCCGGCCAGCGCCAGAGGAACGCTCTGCCCCTCCCTCCTTTTCTGTCTCTCTGAAGGCAGGCAGGAAGGAAAACCTCCTCCCGCGGAAGGGAAGATGTCAAGGGACGGTGGCTGCTTCGACGCACGTCCGTCCGTGATCCTCACATGCATGACCCGGGTTTCCTGGGTTACACAAAGGAGGAGACTCCTTTGGCCTGACACGTAGGCGAGTCTGTCCCTCGGCCTCCCTCCCCATCCCCCAGCCCCCTTCCTCCGCGCGGGGCCGAAGGGGCCGTCTCAAGGTGGAGACGTGGAATGGCTGGGTGGGGCGGATCACCATTCAATAGAGAGAAGCTCGAGGCGAAGTCAGAGGCTCTGACTTGACTGGAAAGCTTTCTGCATTTGAATGAAGCTATCCGACGAGGCCCTGCAGGGGGAGGGTGGGGGAAGGTGGGGGTGGGGCCCACAGACAATAGCCCCTGCCTGCAGGGCCTGCCGGCCTGCCGGGCTGAGGAGGCCCTTTGGAGGCGGCGGCGGCGGCGGGGCCACGTCCCCGACTCCTGCAACTCGATCCCTTCAAGGAAACTTCTGGGGTGACTCCTGTCCAGGGAATCCTCCAGATGGGCCCGTTTCTGAAAAAGGCCCGAGTCACAGTTGTGACAGGTTCTCTGGATCTCTTGACACGTGGATTGACCTGCACCCTCCCATCCTGTCAGATCCTTTGGACACGCTTGAAGAGGTCTTTGGCCTCGGCCAGAAAACAAGCCGAGAGAAGCACACACGTGTTTGTCTGTGTGTTTGAACGGGGCGGAAAATGATGCGTGGCGGTGGATTGGAGAGAAACCTGCTCCTCTCACACGCCTGAAGGCAGGGAGTTCTCAGGGGGACGGACGGAACCTGCCTTCACTTCTCAGGGGGACCGGGACGGTCCCCTCGCCTCACGCGCCCCCGACCCCTAGCCCAGTCCCCCACTCCCGTCTCCCTAACCTCACACTCCCCCACCCCCACCCCCACCCCGGCCACCGAGGGGGGCCCGGGGAGGGATGGCTGTCTCAGCCCCGGTTCTGAGATGTCACTTGGGAAACCGCTCTAGGCCGAGATGCCAGATGGCCGCCCTGCCGCTTGGGGTCCGTCTCCATCACCCATGCCCGAAAGGCACGTGAGATCACGGACCGCACATCAGATCGGATCAGAGCAGATCAGTCGCTCAGTCGTGTCCGACTCTTTGCGACCCCGTGAGGCGCAGCACGCCAGGCCTCCCTGTCCATCACCAACTCCCGGAGTTCACTGAGACTCACGTCCATCGAGTTCGTGATGCCATCCAGCCATCTCCTCCTCTGTCGTCCCCTTCTCCTCTTGCCCCCAATCCCTCCCAGCATCAGAGTCTTTTCCAACGAGTCGACTCTTCGCATGAGGTGGCCAAAGGACTGGAGTTTCCGCTTTAGCGTCGTGCCTTCCAAAGAAATCCCTGGGTTGATCTCCTTCAGAATGGACTGGTTGGCTCTCCTGGCAGTCCAAGGGACTCTCAAGAGTCTTCTCCAACACCACGGTTCAAAAGCATCCATTCTTCGGCGCTCGGCCTTCCTCACAGTCCAACTCTCACATCCATACCTGACCACAGGAAAAACCATAGCCTTGACTGGACGGACCTTTGTTGGCAAAGTCATGTCTCTGCTTCTGAATAGGCTATCTAGGTTGGGCATGACTTTCCTTCCAAGGAGGAAGCGTCTTTTAAGGTCGTGGCCGCAGTCACCGTCTGCAGTGATTTTGGAGCCCAGACCCATAAAGCCTGACGCCGTGTCCACTGTTTCCCCGTCTGTTTCCCGTGAAGGGATGGGACCGGATGCCCCGATCTTCGTTTTCTGAATGTTGAGCTTCAAGCCAACGTGTTCACGCTCCTCTTTCACTGTCCTCAAGAGGCTCTTGAGTTCCTCTTCACTTTCTGCCCTAAGGGTGGTGTCCTCTGCCTCTCTGAGGGGATTGATATTTCTCCCGGCAATCTTGATTCCAGCTTGGGTGTCTCCCGGCCCAGCGTTTCTCATGATGGACTCTGCGTATAAGGTAAATACACAGGGTGGCGAGATACAGCCGTGACGAACTCCTTTTCCTATTTGGAACGCGTCTGTGGCTCCGTGTCCAGTTCTAACCTCGAGAGGCAGGTCAGGGGGTCTGGTATGCCCATCTCTCTCAGAATTGTCCACAGTTTACCGTGATCCACGCAGGCAAAGGCTTGGGCATAGTCCACGAAGCAGCAATAGACGCTTTTCTGGAACTCTCTTGCTTTTCCCATGACCCAGCGGACGTTGGCCATTTGCTCTCTGGTTCCTCTGCCTTTTCTCAAACCAGCTTGAGCATCAGGAAGCTCACGGTTCACATATCGCGGAAGCCTGGCTTGGGGAATTGTGAGCACGACTCTACTAGCGTGTGAGAGGCGTGCGAGTGTGCGGTCGGCTGAGCATGCTTTGGCGTGGCCTCTCTTTGGGATTGGAATGAACACGGACCTCTTCCAGTCCTGTGGCCACGGCGGAGGTTTCCAAATGTGCTGGCATAGTGAGTGCAGCACTGTCACGGCATCATCTTTCAGGATTTGGACGAGCTCCCCTGGAATTCCATCGCCTCCACTAGCTTTGTTCGTAGTGATGCTTTCGAAGGCCCACTTGAGTTCACATTCCAGGAGGTCTGGCTCTAGGTCCGTGATCACACCATCGTGATGATCTGGGTCGTGAAGATCTTTTTTGTACGGTGCTTCTGTGTATTCTTGCCATCTCTTCTCCACATCTTCTGCTTCTGTTAGGTCCATACCATGTCTGTCCTTGATCGAGCCCATCTTGGCATGACACGTTCCTTTGGTATCGCTGATGTTCTGGAAGAGATTCCCTAGTCTTTCCCGTTCTGTTGTTGTCCTCTCTGTCTGGGCACGGATCGCTGAAGAAGGCTTTCGTCTCTCTTCTTGCGAGTCTTTGGGACTCTGCATTCAGATGGTTATATCTTTTCTTTTCTCCTTTGCTTTTCGCTTCTCTGCGTCTCACGGCTATGTGGAAGGCCTTCCCAGACAGCCATGTTGCTTTTTGGCGTTTCTTTTCCATGGGGATGGCCTTGATCCCTGTCTCCTGCACCATGTCACGAGCCTCCTTCCGTAGTTCCTACGGACAGCACGTAGCGCCCCCGGGACCCACGAAAGGATCCTCCTGAACACAGGACGGCGATGGTTATGGATCCACGCGGAGGGCGTCGATATCCCCACCTGATGCGTGACTAGGAGTCACACAGACTCGATGGGTGTGAGCTTGGATGGGGTGCCCTATCCGGAGCGATCACGTGGGTCAGAAAGCACACGCGGAACAGAACCAAACCGGAGACCGCAGCCAAGTCGAGGGCGGGCGGAACCCGAGGACCTCCCCGGTCCCGTGGCATCCTGTGCCGTACGCAGCCTTTCTCGATGGCCAGGAGAGACGTGGAATGTATGGGGTGTCGTGCCCGAAACCACGCCACGGAGAGTGATCGCGTCTGACGCTCATCGTCTCTAAAAAGATACATACGCCGGGTCTCTTTATAAAACGATGGAAGGAGATCTTTGAATGCCAGAGGGTATGACATGGGAAAGACACATCCAAGTGGACTCAGCATGGCCGAGAGAGCTCCCCCAAATAGAGAGGGGAGGCCATGGAGGAAGAGGTCCGTGTGTCTCCGTCTGGACGGAATGTACCCTTGGAGCACTTCCTGGGTCCCAGAGGCCTCCAGATCCTCGAAGGAAACAGCGTTCCCGAAATGCAAGAGACCTCTCCTACCCTCCCCTTTCCCTAAATACCTTGCGACCCTCTACCCTGGAAGAAGAAACCTGTCCTTCTTTGCATGACAGCAAATCCTAAGTGCTCTCAGCTGGCTTGACAACCTCACGAGGCTCAGCTTTCTAGGCCCCTGACTCTTTCCTGGGGAACATGCCCTGGGTTTTATGGAAATCTGTGTCCCTGCATGGCAATCTCTAAGTCACCCCCCCCCCCCACCCCCACCCCAAATAAAGCTTTCTTTTCTTTTCTTTTCTTTTGGCGCAGCCAATACAGACTCTTCATTGAAAGATACTAAAACTAGGTGATGTTATGTGTTTCATGTCCCGGTGTATTGAAATAGAATGTTCTTCGTGAAGGACGTACAACATCCTTCGTTCTAACGTGTACAGAATGGTGACTTGATGCACCTGTCTGTTGCAAAAGAATCATTCATGACCACCCAAGCGGTAGCTCATAGCTGGATCACAACCCATACATCTCATGACTGTATGCGAAAGAAAGTGAAGTCGCTCAGACTCTTTGCGGCCCCACGGACTGTAGCCTACCAGGCTCCTCCATCCATGGAATTTTCCAGGCAAGAATACCGGAGTGGGTTGCCATGTCCTTCTTCCGTTGTATGGGAAGTGAATGGGTCATGTCCACGGTCATGGCAACTTTCGAATACGATAATGCTGCTGCTGCTGCTGCCGCCGCCGCCGCCACTGCTCAGTCGCTTCCATCGTGTCCGAATCTGTGCGACCCCGTAGACGGTAGCCCGCCGGGCACCCCCGTCCCTGGGGTTCTCCAGGCAGGAACACTGCGGTGGGTTCCCATTTCCTTCTCCGAGGCGTGAAAGGGAAAAGGGGAAGGCCAGTCGCTCGGTCGTGTCCGACTCTGTGCGACCCCGTGGACTGCGGCCCACCGGGCTCCTCCGTCCACGGGATTTTCCGGGCAAGAGGACTGGAGTGGGGTGACGTTGCCTTCTCCGCATATGAGACGGCGATACCGATAAGGCTGTTCTTTAGAATCACCGTGCTCTTTGTGACGTAGACAGTATATATGTACCTTATCCGTGAAGTTCCCGCCGCCCCCCCCCCCCCCCCCCCGCCCTTACATCGATCGACATCTTCCCATGTCTCCCTCCCCCAGCCGCTCTGTGATGATCGTTTTCATTGCTTTAGATGGCCTTGCATGGCATGGAAGTGACAGGAGACGCTCTGTTTCTTTCTCTACCTGACTTATTCATTGGGCATCCCTCCCTAAGTCACATCCATGCTATCACGACGTAAGAATGTGTTCATTCCTGGGGCTGCCTGGGACACCTAGATCTACCTATCCATGGATCTCCATCTGGATCGTGGATCTTCTGGATCTAGTCTTCCCTAGATGGACACTTCGGCGGGTTCCCCATCTTGGCTCTTGTGAATGATGCTGCGATGGACCTGGGAGTGCAGACCTCTCTCTAGGTGAGATTCAGGTGTTCATGTCCTTCGATGTATACCCCGAAGTGAGATTGTTGGCAGGATCCATCATTTCTCAACCACGACTCGTTTCTAAGTCCTTCTGAGGTGATCCGGTCGCTGCTGCTGCGGCTGCCGCTAAGTCGCTTCCGTCGTGTCCGACTCTGTGCGACCCCGTAGACGGCAGCCCGCCAGGCTCCCCCCTGTCCCTGGGGTTCTCCAGGCGAGAACGCTGGAGTGGGTTGCCACGGCCTTCTCCAATGCCTGGAAGGGAAGAGCGAAAGGGAAGTCGCTCAGTCGTGTTCGACTCTTCCCGACCCCATGGACTGCGGCCTACCGGGCTCCTCCGCCCACGGGAGTTTCCGGGCGAGGGGACTGGAGTGGGTTGCCATTGCCTTCTCCGGAGATCCGGGGAACGATCCGTTCTTTGCCCATAGACGCCGTGGGAATCAAAGCGACTGCATACGTCTTAGGGAAGACGGCGACGGCGACGACGACGACGACGACGACGACGACGACGACGACCCAAACGCTCCCGAGAGCACCGTGGAACCAGAGGGTGTGTCCGCGGGATGATTCCCCGGTGCCAGCTTTCCACGGCTCGTTCGCGTCCACACGCCCCCTGCGGTCGGCAGGTTGTTCGATAGACACGGAACCACGGTTGTCACGGGCCGGGGTTGCCTAGGTGCCGGTCGATCCCCAGATGAGTGGGGTGATGACAGAGTCCTTAGGGAACGGAGCGGAGACGCATAGAATGAGTTCCACGAGACGAGTGGGATGAGAAGAGAAGAACGAGGGGAAGTGGTGCCTGGGGAGCCAGACATGGTCGAACAGAAGAGAAAACGTGTCAGACGAGAGGGGAGAATGATTCCAAGTCCGTGGAGCAGCATGGGGGAGACAGGCCCAGGAGATGCGAGCAGAGGCTGGGGGCACGGCACACCTGGGCCGGTGAGCACGCAGGGAGCCGAGAGGGATGGCCGTGCGTCGTCTGCAGGTCCGCGCGGGCCGATCTCCAGAGCCCGGACTGTGAGGGATTTCGTGAGAACAGTCAGGCTCACGGGGCCCGAGGGTGACGTCTCCACGGTGCTCTCGGCACTGTACGGAGAGCTTCCCGCGCTTCCGACGGCACGGAGAGCTGGGGTTTCTTTAGGTGTATCTACAGAAGATTCAGGGAGCTTCCCGAGGGATAGGACTAGGTATTGGCCGATCGCGTCCGATCTTAGGCCGTCTCGCTGGATGATCATTGGCCGTCTTTGATGTCTGTGGGGGCGTGCTGGGTCTTCATGGCCGTGCAAGCTGTTCTCTCTCTGTGGAGAGAGGGGGCCGCTCTACGGTCGTGCGTCTGGGCTTCTCGTGGCTGTGGTTCCTCTTGGGGCGCGGGGGCACTGGGGCACGTGGGCTTCAGTGGCTGCTGGGTGTGGGCTCGACACTCGCAGCGGCCAGGATCTAGAACACAGACTCCATCACCGAGGCATATGGGCAGCGTGTGGGCTCTTCCCGGACCGGGGGTGAAACCCATGTCTCCTGCCTGGGCACGGGGTGGTTTGCCACGGGGCCCCCGGGGAAGCCCCGGTCCCGAACTCGAGGCGGATCTCTTGACGTCACCGCTTTTTCTTGGAGGGTTTCGAAACGATCGGGCCAGGGAAAAGGACACAACCTGTACGTCCTTTCAATGGGATCCCTGAGGCCAGGAGGAGCCGTGCAGACGCCGATGAGGGAGGAAGGGGATGATGTCGCCTTTTGGTACGGTGAGGATCGGACTCGCAGTCCACACTCCTGTTCCCACCGCTCCCCTCCGTGAACTGGAGTTCGAATCTCGATGGGCCTCTGAGCCCACACCTGGCTGGCCTCCATCATGCCGGGTTGACCTTCGGTTCTCACAAACCGGCACGCTTGCTGCCTCTCGACGTGTCCTAGAGAAGAAGACATCGGATTCCATAGTAGATCAGCGTCTTGGACGAGCGACGGCACGACAGCCACAACAAGTGGGATGGATACACACAAACGTTGGTTTCTTTTGGACTATGAGCCCACCTCTGTTCGTGTGTGTGTGTGTGTGTGTGTGTGTGTGTCTGTGAGAGAGAGAGAGAGAGAGAGAGAGAGAGAGAGAGAGAGAGAGAGAGGGGCCTTTGTGGTTCTAAAGCAAGAAGCACTGAGGAGTGAAGACATTCTTGAACGAACATATTTTCCTTCATTTCAGTCGTGATGGTGCCATGATTTGGAGGACGACGTGGACTGTTTCGGGGTAGATGATTTTAGAAGGCTGTGAAGGGACTTCCCTGCCTGGTGGTCCAGTGGTGAAGAATCCACCTGCCGAGGAGGCAGGGGACAGGGTGTTTTCGATCGATCCCTGATCCGGGAAGATGCCGCCGGGCTCCGGGCAGGTTCGATACGAACCTACAGAACGGACAGTGCCAGGCGTGAAGGCGAGGGCAGACGGACGGGGGACTCCGGACGAGGATGACTGACACGGACGGACACGGACGTCTCCGTGTAGGTGGGTCGTGGCCGGCACGCTCCTCTGGGGCAGGATGTTCCTAGGACCGTTGGGGAGCGTGCGCGCGCGCGTGCGCGTGGGAGGAGCAGGGGACCGAAGGGCATTCTCTGTCCTCTCTGCTCCACGGGGCCCGCGGGACCCTAATCGGCTCCAAGAGAGGATGCCTCCGATGGAAAGACAAACCCACACGTGAGGGACCCTCCCTTCTGGTTCACTTGGATTCTGAGAGCGTGACGGTCAGGTGCACTCAACGCTCTGGATGTCTGTGCTTCCTGAGATCCCGGCCTACTCACGGGAAGGACCCGTGGAGCCGGATGAGATCTCCCTCTGCACGGCGGCGGCGGCTCCAGGGTGCACACGTTTCAGTGGCTACGGCTTGTGGACATCGCACCGAGAGCCTAACCCCCGGTGTGCCCGACGCCTGTGTCCACGATGGGTGAACAGTTCTAAGTGCGGGAAGCCCCAAACTTGCCACTGCCTGTTCGATCCGCAGGGACTCTGCGAAGAACAAACGTGCCCGGTCTCCTGACCGATTCCCCTTTTCGGAGCCAGCCTGGTGCGTGATCTCTTTTCCAGGCCTCAGGCACACACTGGCGCTGGGGAGCTGTGTCCCTGTTCCTCCTCCTCCTCCTCCTCTTCCTCCTCCTCCTCCTCCTCCTCTCTGTCCCCACCCTTCCCCCCCACACGCAGGCTCCCCCACCCCGCCTGGCCCCGGCCCGTCCGGGTCTCCCCCACCCGCAGACAAGGCCAGGAAAAACACGGTCCCCGAACGACGCAGCCGAGAAACAGTGGAAGTCCACTTGGATGCTGTTAGGAGACACCTGAGCATACCTAGGCCAACACTGCCACCGTGTGGGGTGAGAGGCCAGCGCGAGAGGAGCTCGACAGTTCAGAGGAGGGGGAAGAGGAGCAGGAGGGGGAGAGGGCGGCGGGGGGTGGCGGTGGGGTGGGTTGGGGAGGGGAGGGACAGGCTGAAGCTGTCTCAGGGCGATGACGTGGATGAAAACCTTCCCCTTCAGAAGGGCGCTCCAAAGAGATCGTGGCGGCGGGACCTGGAGAGCACAAAGGGCTTCGTTTTGGAGGCTGATCTTCAAGCTGGGAGTGGGGTGGGGGGTGGGGGGAGGGGGATCATCCAGACAGAGGAAAGACACCAGGCCCGAGAAGGCAAGAGAGATGCTTTACACAAGTGAATCGGATGCTTTTCTGTCCATGTGTTCCCTAATCACACTCTCACGGAAAGCCAGCCAGCCAGCCAGCCAGCCAGCCACCATCGTGTCGCTCCTTTTCTGTTCTCTACATTTTGAACGGCGAGTGAGCGAGAGAGTCTTCCAATGGTTTGAGAGGAGTTTGGAATGTCGTGGGACCATGGTACTTTTCAGCCATGGATGAACGTGACGGCTTCTTTTGTCCGCTTCGGCGTTCAGGGTTATCCCGAACTCCCCCTGCCGAGTGAGGCCTGTGTATCGCTGTGTGCTGGAGGACACCGTGCTGTCCACATCTTGATCTTGGACTGAACAAAGCCACCTTGGGGAGTGTGTTCGGTTGCTTGGCTTCGTTTCCTTTCCCTATGGCACTCACCTGACCGTCCTGTCCACTCTTGGGATCGTTCATCTCCCCCTCCCCCTCAAGGCAATCGGGTCCTTTTCTTTCTCCTCCTCCTCACCCTAGTTTCTCCCCCCCTCCCCCCCCCCCCCCACACACACAAGTCCCACTCTTCTCAAATAGACGTCTAACTGACTGCCAACCTTTTCTTTTGCCTTCTTTCCTTCCTTCCTTCTTTCCTTCCTTCCCTCCTTCTTCCTTTCCTTTTATTTTGGGGGGGGGGGGGCGGGGGGCGGGGGGCGTTCCCCCTTTAATTTTCAGCTTGTACAGACGATGTTTTCGTGTAGCACATGACACAGCGATCACCAGGATACATCTAGTTAGTGACTGTCCGTCACCACTTGGTGTCACGGCAAATGACATTTGCCATTTGGTGTCAAGACGTGCCCGCGACTCATGCATTTCATAAGTGGAAGGTTGCACCGCTTCGTCTGTCTCCCTCACCAGTGGCACTCACTCATTCTCTCCCACCCCCAACCCCCGCCCCTCCCTCCTCTGGCCAACCCCCACCCCCCCCGACCCCCGTGTGTTCCTTTGTAGTATCTCTGAGCCTGTTTCTGTTTGGTTCTGTTCTGTTCACGGTGTATGGTTTGGTAGGTTCTGCATGGAAACGACTGATCTGAGGTATTTCATGTAGCATAATACCCTCTAAAGGTCTCTCCAGGTTCCTGCAGACTGTGAGATTTCATTCCCTTCTGGTGGTTGAGTCCCATTCCTGTGTGTGTGTGTGTGTGTGTGTGTGTGTGTGTGTGTGTGTGTGTGTGTGTCTGCATGCCCGTGTGCACGCGCGCACGTGAATAGATCCAGGCGTAGGCACACAGACAGAGTTCTAGCATGATGTGTGAACGGATGTCTACCTAGGGATAGGGGTCGATCCCTCACATACACACGTCCGTATCTTCTTTGTCCCCTCCCTCCGTGGGCACCCTGTGGAGCTGCTGGGTTGGGTCGAATGGGGGAATCTTTGGGGGAGGGTACATCGCAGGACTCTTTTCCCTAGGGATGTGGTTTCTCTGTCTGTGAGGCGCCAGGGGATGAGATCTGATCTCTCTGAGTCCGCCCACAGTTTTCTCAGCTGCAGAAAAGACGCGTTCGATCCATCAGGAGCCACTGTCCTCTGAGGGTTCGAACTTGCTGTCGTGAGCGCGATTCCCGGCTCCCGGGCCTTTCCCCTCCGAATGAGAAGGATCATTGTCCAGGGAAACGCCCCGGGGTGGGGTGCTTCCGTGAGCCCGCCCCCACCCCCAGCAGCCCCAGCCCAGCCCAGCCCAGCCCAGCCCAGCCCTGCCGTGGATGTGTGTTCTCCCTTGTGCTTCTGGGTGTCTGTCTGTTCTACCTTTCTTTGGAAGGAAGGGGTCTGTTCGGGCCTCCTGCCCACTTCGCTCATCGGGGGTTGTTTCCCTTTTGGAGGTTGAGGTGTCTGACGCCTTGATCGGTGTTGGACAGAAAAGCCCCTTTTGCAATATGCTTGTGCTTTCCCCGTATATACGGGCGTGTGCGCGCACACGACAGACAGACAGACAGACAGACAGACACACACACACACGCGGATGTGTGTTTCCGTCCGGGTATGTACGTGTGTGTCTGTGAGTATATATATGTACGTATATACACCTATAGATAAACACACACGCGCGCACGTAGACATCCACGCAGACACATGGCTATAGATGCACACGTACACTGATGCATATGTCCACGTATGTATACACACGCGCGTTTGCGTACGTGTATACATGTGTGCGCATCTATGCACATCAACCTGTGTATAGGCACTCTGGATGCACGCGGGCACCTGTACATACGTACATGGGTGCACGTCTACGTGTGTGTGTACATATATATATATATATATATATACACATATATATATATACACACACATACACACACGTGCGTATGTAGGCACATAGACACGCGTACGTCTGTGTGGATGTACATATGCTCTATGTAGACGTCTACGTATGCGTCCGTACGTATGCATACATGTGTACATACACGTGTGCACATACACACGCAGATATGTGTGTCTATGCAAGCATGCACCTATGGGTACGCATAGACGTGCATCCACACCTGTGCGCAGACATCACACGTATACACACGTGTGCATCTATATGCGTTGACACGTCCGCATGTATTTGTATGTGTGTGCCTATGTATCCCGACGTCTCTGCACATGTGAGCACGTGTATTCACGCCTGTGTCTATCCGTGTACGTAGGTGTATAGAGGCCTCTGTATGCGTATATACACGCAAGCATACACGCACACTAGAAATGCCTAGGCATACACGTGCGCACACAGACACGTGCGTGTACGTGAGCATGCCCTTCGTACGTGTGTGTGTATACGCATGCGTGCACGTCTATATAGACGCGAATACGCGTGCATATACATATGTACACGCGTATATGCACATGTGTATGCATTCTCTGTCCCTCTCCCTCTCCCTCTCCCTGTCTCCCTCTCCCTGTCTCCCTCTCCCTCTCTCCCTCTCCCTCTCTCCCTCTCCCTCTCTCTCTCTGACTTTTAAGCTGCCAGGACAGTTCTACGACTTGACTTTCCTGCCTGGTGGTTTTGTTTCATTTCGTTCCTGAGCTACGTCAAAAAGGTATTTATTCATTGAGTTGGCTGTTGTCATGGGACCCGGGGTTTATTTAGTGGATCCCTATGGACCCGGTCCTCCTCACCAGCACGCCCCTCAACACCACCCCCCACCCCCCCGAACCCCCACCCCTCCCGCCACCCCCCGCAGCCCTGCCACCGCCGCCCCCCCCCCCCCCCCCCCACCAGACCTCCCGGGCCGTCCGCCTTTCCGGTGTTTGTGGCCAGTGAGTTTGAAATCCATGGTCTCCTGACCTCAAGTGCACTTTCCCCACCCACCCGCGCATGCTTGTGTGTGCTGTCTTTGGACTTTGTCACGGTGCCTCGACCCAGGTTGAGTTTTGTTTTCTCTTCTTGGGGGGTCCGAGTGTCTCCTTCTTTTCCTTTCTTGCTCCTAGGCTTGCGTGTCCGTGTCTGTGTCTGTGTGTCTGTGTCTGTGTCTGCTTTCGAAAGTCCTGCTTTGTTCTCTCAGCAGCGCTTGCCTGGTTTCGTTTTGCCGGTCCCTCCCTCCCTCCCTCCCTCCCGCCCCCCTCTTTCGGGGGCCCGGGGGGCCGGGGGTTCCTGGGATGTCACTGGTGCCCCTCTCTCCGCCCACCCCGCCCCGAGCCCCCGCCGCCCGCCTGCGTCTCCGTGGCATGTCCCCCCACCACCCTGGAATCGCGTGGGGGATCGCGTCTCTTTCGTGGCAGCCTCCAGGGGAGAGATCTCCCGGCTCCTCTCCCTTCCTCTGCGGCCGGGGTCGCGTCGCGTCGCGTCGCGTCGCTCGGCGGCGGAGGCTCCGGGCCGAGCTCGGGCGTTTGGGCGGCCGGCGCTGTGGCGTCCCCGGCGGCCGGCGACAGCGACCCGTCCTCGGGACGTTCGAGCCGGTTGTCGGGAGCCACCTGGCGGCCGCTTGTATATTGTCCCTCGTCCTCCGGAGCTTCGGCGAGCCCTTCAGGAGGGTTGTGACTCAGCAGCCGGGCCCGAGGCAGAGCTCTCAGTCACCGGCTACGCTGGCGGCGACAGTCCCGGTGGCGCCGAGGCCTAGGGACGTCCTGCTGTCGCCGGAGATTGGTTCTCTAGGTTTCTGAGGAGGGTGATCGTCGCGGCGCTCCGGGGCCGGGCTCTGGGGTGGCCGGACCGGGTCGACCAGCATCTCCCCGTGCCCCTGTGGCCGCGGAGACGGACCGGCCGGACCCTCCCAGGGACGGGCCGCCGCGGTGGGCAGGGAGAGGGTCTTCCCTGCCCGGAGCGCCTGGACTCGGGCTCGGCGGTCCGGACTCCTCCTGGGCCGCCCTCAGGAGCGTTTGCTTCGCCCTCGGCCCCGCTCCGGAGGTGGGGACCGGCCCGGACTGTGGCTTGGAGGTCGCCGGAGGGCGCACCTGGGTCCGGGCCCTCGGGTGCTTTCTGAACGAGGTGCTTTCCGCGTCGCACTCCGGAGGTGGGGACCCGCCCGCCGCAGTCGTGAGGGTTGACGGGGAGAGGCGGGCGCGTGTGCGGTCCCCACCCCCACCCCCCCCCCCCCAACCCCACCCCGTGGGGTCCGGTGGCCGAGGCGTCTCCCGGCACACATGCTGTTACTTTTTCAAAGTCTCGATGGGTTCGGAGACGGGGATGGACCGGACCCTGCTTCCGCGGGTGGCCGGGGAGGGCGCGCTCGACCCTTCAGCGTGCCCTCGTGGGTCTCGGTCGTCGGACGTGACTTTGTCTCACCCCTCCCCAACTCCCTGAATCCCGGTCAGGAGGTGGGGACCGGCTCGGGCCGTCCTGGGTGCCCCATCTAGGACGGTCTGGGCCCCGGGCGCGGTCCCTGGTCGGGGCCCGCTCGTCTCGTTGGAGGCGCCTCGCTGACGGTTCGTTCTTCTTGTTTCTTGATGCCCATTGAAGCCAAATCCCCTTTCGGAGACTCCGACGGACCGGTACCCCTACCGGTTTGGGCGAAGTGGGGAGGGCACCCCGGGCCAGCTCCCTCTCCCTTGGTGGGTGTCCGCGGCCCCACTTGGGCCACCACACGCCCGGTCCCCCTGCTCCCCTCCCCCCGGTCGACCAGATGAACCCGCCCCCCCCCCCCCCCCCCCCCCCCCACGCAGAGAGCTCCGGGCCTGGTGTTTATGGGGTAGCGCTGGGGACAGGTGGCCGGGCCAAGGTTCCGGGGTTCCTCCATGCGAGTCGTGGATGGGCCCCGCTGTCGGCTGCTGTCATTTCGTCACCCTTAATGGGCCTTTTTTACCACCAGGTAAGTGCTGACACGGTCTCCTTCGGTGTCTGCCGCCGAGGACTTTGGGTCTCTAGATGCACGCGGGGCTCTGAGCCTTCGGGCCGCCAGCTGGTGCCCGGTTCGGCCCTTGCCGCTGGAGCCGCCCGCCTGGGCCTGTGCGCCGGCTCCCGTGCGGTGGTGGTGGTGGTGTCTAGCTGACCCGACCCGTGGTGCCACCTCCGGTCTCTGGGCGACCCGAGGGTGGCGGGGCGAGGCGCTGTGGGTCTTCTACCCTGTGCGCTCCCCGCTGCGGGCACCCGGTGAAGGCTGAGATGCGACCCCCGCCCTATGGGCTCCGTGCCACGTGTCAGGCGTTCTCTTCCTGGGGTCGTGGGCCGCTCTCGCCTGAGGCGAGGTGGGGGGGCGGAGGTTGCCGGTGGGGCTTAAAGCGGGCCCCTCTGGTGACTGTCCTCGCCGCGCCTCCCCCCTGCTCCACCTTGGCTCAACCGATCGATGTGGTGTGGTCGTGCTCTCCCGGGCCGGGCCTAAGCCGTGCCAGACGAGGGACGGGCGTTCCTGGTGAACGCGTCCGCTCTTCTCGGTCTGCTCACGGGGCCCCTCGCCTGTCTTTCCCCCCTGCCCGTCGTGGAGGGTGAGGAAGGCAGGAGTTGGGTTGCGGTCTCTGGCCCTGACCTTCGGTCTCCTGTCCCCCGCCTCGGGGCGTCAGTGGGGGCCGTGGGTCTGTTGACACAGCAGATGCTCTCGCTTCGCCTTCCCGGCGTGTGCTCTGCGAGCGGCTCTCCCCGCGGTGGGGAGGGCTCTGCCGCTGCTGCGCTGCGCGCCCCCCTCCCCGCGCGGGTGCGCGAGCGTCCCTCGGTGGTGCCCCTGGAGCGCTCCAGGTCGTCCCTCAGGTGCCTGAGGCCGAGCGGCGGTGTCGTTTCCCTTAACCCCGGTGTCCTCCTCGGGTCCCCGCCGCGGTGGTGTGTGTGCGTGTCCCGTGAGTGGCTCTCGTCGGGAGGAGGGGTCGAGGCGGTAGGAGAGGCGTGCCTG
>NC_073646.1:43759438-43779438 GCF_029407905.1 Bubalus kerabau
CCTCACGCCCCCCCCCCCCCCCCAACACACAGACACCCGGCCCACGCCACGCACATACGCGTGTGCACGCACACATACACACACGCGCGGGCGCGCACACAGTGCTGTCCTTTGCCTGGCTGTGTGATACGATGCCTGTGTCTCTGCCCACACACCACATGCATACCCCCCCACACACACACACGGCCGTCCACACACACACACACACCCCCGGACACACACACACTGCGTTGTCCTTTGCCTGGCTGGGTCTCCCGGCCTCTGTCTCTGCCGCCACGCACACACCCATGTGGCGCACACGCCCCCTCGTGGCACCAATACACCACACACCTACCCACCCTTCCCCCCCCCCCCCGCAACACACTCTCACACGGCCCCACATGCCACAGAGAACACCACACACCGCCTCGCCCCCACAAACACACACACACCCCCGACACACACACACTGCGTTGTCCTTTGCCTGGGTGTGACGCTCTGCCTCTGTCTCTGCCCACACGCCACACATGCAAGCCCACCCACACACACTCACGTCCCGCCCCGCCCCGCCCCCCCACCCCCACACACACACAGGCGCACACGGCCCTTCACAGCGGCCACACAACACACACACACACACACACCCTCCCCCCCAACACACACACAGAGACACACACACAGAGACACACACACACACACACACACACACACACACACACACACAGCGTTCTCCTTTGCCTGGCTGTGACCCTCTGCCTCTGTCTATGCCCACACACCACACATGCAAGCCCCCCCACACACACACTCACATCCCGTCCCGCCCCGCCCCTCCACCCCCCGCCCCCCCCCCCCCCCCAACACACACACAGCGTTGTCCTTTGCCTGGCTGTGACGTGTGACGCTCTGCCTCTGTCTCTGCCCACACACACACACTCACATCCCGCCCCGCCCCGCCCCCCCCACCCCCCCCCCCACACTGTTGTCCTTTGCCTGGCTGGGTCTCTCGGCCTCTGTCTCTCCCCACACACCACATATGCATGCCCACACACACACTCACATCTCGCCCCGCCCCCCACACCACACAACCCCCCCCCCCCACACACACACACACACTGTGTTGTCCTTTGCCTGCCTGTGTCTCTCGGCCTCTCTCTCTTCCCCCGCCCCCCCTCCCGCACCCACAGGCGCACGCCACACGCGCACACCCGTGCCGCCCACACGGCCCCCGGTGGCACCTATACACAGCACACCCACACCACACACCTGCCCGCCCCCCCCCCCCCACCCCCACCCAACCACCCACCCACACCCTGGGCTGCACACTCCACCCACGCAACACCACCTGGGCATGTCACAGACACGCCACACACCGCCTCCCCCTCCCCCACCTCGCCCCACTGCGTGTGTTCCTGTCCCCTCTCTTTCTCCTTCCTTCCTTCCTCTGTCATCGTCCCTCTGCTTCTCGCTCCCCTCCCTCCACCTTCACAGGACAGGGTGCCTTTAAGATGAGTCTGCCTGTTGTGAATACACCCTGGACATGATGATTGCTACAGTCTGACCTCTCGCGCCTGTAACCTGGGGTGGCGGGGGGTGGGGGCGGGGGGTTGTCAAACATCCTTGGTACGCTAGGGATAGCTTTCTCTGTGGAAGGTGGAAGCCTCCCTTCCGTCTCTCGGTGCAGACAGGCAAACCGACCACAACTCAAAGCAACGGTGTTTGTGCCACGTGGGGCATACCTTCCACGGTCTCTACTGATGGACACACCACCCACTTCACCGAGCACATCCGAGGAGCCTTCACCCAAAGCTCTTGCAAAATTCTTCAGAACTCTCAGTCTTCCAGTCACCTGCCACCATCAGGCGAGGTGTAGAGAACCGACGGAGAAACTGGAGAAATGACTTCTTCCATGGGGTTGGATGAACTGAGGAACAGGATGCTGAAGTGGATGCCTGACGTCTTGAGGAAAAGAGGATGGGGCGATGGGGGGTGGGGGCGGGGGAGGAAGGGCAGGACGGTCCACTTAGGAGGGCTGGTTGAACATGGACACATAAACTGTACATCCAAAGAATCCACAAGCACCTACTCTATACTATGCCAGCACGGGAAAATAGACGTATGACGTTGCATGAACCTCTAAGGGAAAAGACTCTGAACACCTGAAACGAACACGGCTTTGGAAACCCACCCTAGACTTCATTTCTGCCGTGAGGGTGCTGTCGTGTGCATATCTGAGGGGATTGATATGTCTCCCGGCCATCTGGATTCCAGCTTGTGCTTCATCCAGCCCAGCGCTTCTCATGATGTGTACTCAGCGTGTACGTTCAATAAGCAGGGTGACGATGGACAGCCTTGATGGACTCCTTTCCCTTATTTGGAACCAGCCTGTTGGGTTCCATGTCTAGTTCTAACTGTTGCTTCCTGACCTGCAGAAATACAGATTCCTACAGATTCCTCTTTTTTTTTTTTTTTTTTTTTTTTAATTCCCTAACCTGAGTGGAAAGCGAGAGAGACAGAGAAAAGACAGACGGAGGGACGGGCGGGCGGACAGGCACGCAGGCAGGAAAAAGAAAGAAAGAAAATCATGAAAGGACCTACCGTCCCATCTGTTGTTTTCCAGATACAAAGAGAAAACAAAGGACCGAAAAGGACACGAGGTTTAAAAGGGGAATTTGGAAAGATGGACATCCCCTTGGTCACTTCATACAGCACCCCTGTCAACAGAAGGGAATCGTTTCTCTTTTTCTCTCGACCCGGTCCTTCCAGACTTCAGAAACTCTCCGTGGAGGATTCTTATCTCCTTGGCGAGAGTGATTGCCACACGTTCCTTAGGGGCCCAGAGGATATTTCCGTGAAACGGGGGTACACACTTCTGGATAGGAGAGTCGTGTCCTATACGTGTGTGTGTGTGTGTGTGTGTGTGTGTGTGTGTGTGTGTGTGTGTTCCTTTGCGTGTGGTTCTTCACCCGAGACGGGGACTGGAGCCTGAAGTGTTCCGAGCTGCCTCCGCTATCTGGGGACAACAACCCTCTCTCGGGGGGAGGGGGGGGGGGGCACCACCACGTCCCATGTTCTCTTGTCCTTCTGACGGAGAACTCAAAAGGCCCTGTGCCTGAAGCCCTGCGGATGGAAGCTAGAGGACTTGGTGAACGTTTCTGACGGAGCCTCCCTGGTGGCTCACACGGTCAAGAGTCTGCCTGCGATGCAGGAGACCCGGGTTCCATCCCCGGGCCAGGAAGGCCTCCTGGAGAAGGACATGGCAACCCGCTCCAGGGCCCGACCCCGACGTCTAGAAATCAACCTCCTAGACTGCCTCTCCCTCTGCTGACTGGTTTCTCGAATCCGCTCCAGGGATGAACCTGTGTGTTTCCTTGGTTTCCTTACAAGTGCCTCGGGGGGGGGGGAATACCTGATGGCTTGCACCCCAGGCCTGCTTTCCCGCACCCGTCCATCGACATCACGGCCTCCTGAGAGGAGATACGATCACTGTTTCCCTGAATGGAGGATCTGTGCTCAGAAACTCTTGCTGTGACACGGAGGCCCCTACGAACTAACCTATTTCGCCCTTCCCTCCTTCCTGCCTTCTGGATTTTTTTTTTTTTTTTCCTTTCCCTTTCTTTCCTTTTTTTTTTTTTTTTTCCTTTCCTTTCTTTTTCTCTCACGTCCATGCACACGCACACGCACACGCGCCGTCTCTCACGTACACACGTACATGCATGCACTCACACACAGTCACCAGCTCAGCTTTTCATGGGTTCCGGGCAAGGGTCAAGAGGAGGGAAAACTGGTGGGGTCCGGAGTAGGCCGCCGTCCCCACCCCACCCCACCCCACCCCACTGCACGTGAACCTCCGTGCCCTGTGGAGTGTTTTGGAGTCAAGTGACTTAAGAGCCGGCCAGCGCCAGAGGAACGCTCTGCCCCTCCCTCCTTTTCTGTCTCTCTGAAGGCAGGCAGGAAGGAAAACCTCCTCCCGCGGAAGGGAAGATGTCAAGGGACGGTGGCTGCTTCGACGCACGTCCGTCCGTGATCCTCACATGCATGACCCGGGTTTCCTGGGTTACACAAAGGAGGAGACTCCTTTGGCCTGACACGTAGGCGAGTCTGTCCCTCGGCCTCCCTCCCCATCCCCCAGCCCCCTTCCTCCGCGCGGGGCCGAAGGGGCCGTCTCAAGGTGGAGACGTGGAATGGCTGGGTGGGGCGGATCACCATTCAATAGAGAGAAGCTCGAGGCGAAGTCAGAGGCTCTGACTTGACTGGAAAGCTTTCTGCATTTGAATGAAGCTATCCGACGAGGCCCTGCAGGGGGAGGGTGGGGGAAGGTGGGGGTGGGGCCCACAGACAATAGCCCCTGCCTGCAGGGCCTGCCGGCCTGCCGGGCTGAGGAGGCCCTTTGGAGGCGGCGGCGGCGGCGGGGCCACGTCCCCGACTCCTGCAACTCGATCCCTTCAAGGAAACTTCTGGGGTGACTCCTGTCCAGGGAATCCTCCAGATGGGCCCGTTTCTGAAAAAGGCCCGAGTCACAGTTGTGACAGGTTCTCTGGATCTCTTGACACGTGGATTGACCTGCACCCTCCCATCCTGTCAGATCCTTTGGACACGCTTGAAGAGGTCTTTGGCCTCGGCCAGAAAACAAGCCGAGAGAAGCACACACGTGTTTGTCTGTGTGTTTGAACGGGGCGGAAAATGATGCGTGGCGGTGGATTGGAGAGAAACCTGCTCCTCTCACACGCCTGAAGGCAGGGAGTTCTCAGGGGGACGGACGGAACCTGCCTTCACTTCTCAGGGGGACCGGGACGGTCCCCTCGCCTCACGCGCCCCCGACCCCTAGCCCAGTCCCCCACTCCCGTCTCCCTAACCTCACACTCCCCCACCCCCACCCCCACCCCGGCCACCGAGGGGGGCCCGGGGAGGGATGGCTGTCTCAGCCCCGGTTCTGAGATGTCACTTGGGAAACCGCTCTAGGCCGAGATGCCAGATGGCCGCCCTGCCGCTTGGGGTCCGTCTCCATCACCCATGCCCGAAAGGCACGTGAGATCACGGACCGCACATCAGATCGGATCAGAGCAGATCAGTCGCTCAGTCGTGTCCGACTCTTTGCGACCCCGTGAGGCGCAGCACGCCAGGCCTCCCTGTCCATCACCAACTCCCGGAGTTCACTGAGACTCACGTCCATCGAGTTCGTGATGCCATCCAGCCATCTCCTCCTCTGTCGTCCCCTTCTCCTCTTGCCCCCAATCCCTCCCAGCATCAGAGTCTTTTCCAACGAGTCGACTCTTCGCATGAGGTGGCCAAAGGACTGGAGTTTCCGCTTTAGCGTCGTGCCTTCCAAAGAAATCCCTGGGTTGATCTCCTTCAGAATGGACTGGTTGGCTCTCCTGGCAGTCCAAGGGACTCTCAAGAGTCTTCTCCAACACCACGGTTCAAAAGCATCCATTCTTCGGCGCTCGGCCTTCCTCACAGTCCAACTCTCACATCCATACCTGACCACAGGAAAAACCATAGCCTTGACTGGACGGACCTTTGTTGGCAAAGTCATGTCTCTGCTTCTGAATAGGCTATCTAGGTTGGGCATGACTTTCCTTCCAAGGAGGAAGCGTCTTTTAAGGTCGTGGCCGCAGTCACCGTCTGCAGTGATTTTGGAGCCCAGACCCATAAAGCCTGACGCCGTGTCCACTGTTTCCCCGTCTGTTTCCCGTGAAGGGATGGGACCGGATGCCCCGATCTTCGTTTTCTGAATGTTGAGCTTCAAGCCAACGTGTTCACGCTCCTCTTTCACTGTCCTCAAGAGGCTCTTGAGTTCCTCTTCACTTTCTGCCCTAAGGGTGGTGTCCTCTGCCTCTCTGAGGGGATTGATATTTCTCCCGGCAATCTTGATTCCAGCTTGGGTGTCTCCCGGCCCAGCGTTTCTCATGATGGACTCTGCGTATAAGGTAAATACACAGGGTGGCGAGATACAGCCGTGACGAACTCCTTTTCCTATTTGGAACGCGTCTGTGGCTCCGTGTCCAGTTCTAACCTCGAGAGGCAGGTCAGGGGGTCTGGTATGCCCATCTCTCTCAGAATTGTCCACAGTTTACCGTGATCCACGCAGGCAAAGGCTTGGGCATAGTCCACGAAGCAGCAATAGACGCTTTTCTGGAACTCTCTTGCTTTTCCCATGACCCAGCGGACGTTGGCCATTTGCTCTCTGGTTCCTCTGCCTTTTCTCAAACCAGCTTGAGCATCAGGAAGCTCACGGTTCACATATCGCGGAAGCCTGGCTTGGGGAATTGTGAGCACGACTCTACTAGCGTGTGAGAGGCGTGCGAGTGTGCGGTCGGCTGAGCATGCTTTGGCGTGGCCTCTCTTTGGGATTGGAATGAACACGGACCTCTTCCAGTCCTGTGGCCACGGCGGAGGTTTCCAAATGTGCTGGCATAGTGAGTGCAGCACTGTCACGGCATCATCTTTCAGGATTTGGACGAGCTCCCCTGGAATTCCATCGCCTCCACTAGCTTTGTTCGTAGTGATGCTTTCGAAGGCCCACTTGAGTTCACATTCCAGGAGGTCTGGCTCTAGGTCCGTGATCACACCATCGTGATGATCTGGGTCGTGAAGATCTTTTTTGTACGGTGCTTCTGTGTATTCTTGCCATCTCTTCTCCACATCTTCTGCTTCTGTTAGGTCCATACCATGTCTGTCCTTGATCGAGCCCATCTTGGCATGACACGTTCCTTTGGTATCGCTGATGTTCTGGAAGAGATTCCCTAGTCTTTCCCGTTCTGTTGTTGTCCTCTCTGTCTGGGCACGGATCGCTGAAGAAGGCTTTCGTCTCTCTTCTTGCGAGTCTTTGGGACTCTGCATTCAGATGGTTATATCTTTTCTTTTCTCCTTTGCTTTTCGCTTCTCTGCGTCTCACGGCTATGTGGAAGGCCTTCCCAGACAGCCATGTTGCTTTTTGGCGTTTCTTTTCCATGGGGATGGCCTTGATCCCTGTCTCCTGCACCATGTCACGAGCCTCCTTCCGTAGTTCCTACGGACAGCACGTAGCGCCCCCGGGACCCACGAAAGGATCCTCCTGAACACAGGACGGCGATGGTTATGGATCCACGCGGAGGGCGTCGATATCCCCACCTGATGCGTGACTAGGAGTCACACAGACTCGATGGGTGTGAGCTTGGATGGGGTGCCCTATCCGGAGCGATCACGTGGGTCAGAAAGCACACGCGGAACAGAACCAAACCGGAGACCGCAGCCAAGTCGAGGGCGGGCGGAACCCGAGGACCTCCCCGGTCCCGTGGCATCCTGTGCCGTACGCAGCCTTTCTCGATGGCCAGGAGAGACGTGGAATGTATGGGGTGTCGTGCCCGAAACCACGCCACGGAGAGTGATCGCGTCTGACGCTCATCGTCTCTAAAAAGATACATACGCCGGGTCTCTTTATAAAACGATGGAAGGAGATCTTTGAATGCCAGAGGGTATGACATGGGAAAGACACATCCAAGTGGACTCAGCATGGCCGAGAGAGCTCCCCCAAATAGAGAGGGGAGGCCATGGAGGAAGAGGTCCGTGTGTCTCCGTCTGGACGGAATGTACCCTTGGAGCACTTCCTGGGTCCCAGAGGCCTCCAGATCCTCGAAGGAAACAGCGTTCCCGAAATGCAAGAGACCTCTCCTACCCTCCCCTTTCCCTAAATACCTTGCGACCCTCTACCCTGGAAGAAGAAACCTGTCCTTCTTTGCATGACAGCAAATCCTAAGTGCTCTCAGCTGGCTTGACAACCTCACGAGGCTCAGCTTTCTAGGCCCCTGACTCTTTCCTGGGGAACATGCCCTGGGTTTTATGGAAATCTGTGTCCCTGCATGGCAATCTCTAAGTCACCCCCCCCCCCCACCCCCACCCCAAATAAAGCTTTCTTTTCTTTTCTTTTCTTTTGGCGCAGCCAATACAGACTCTTCATTGAAAGATACTAAAACTAGGTGATGTTATGTGTTTCATGTCCCGGTGTATTGAAATAGAATGTTCTTCGTGAAGGACGTACAACATCCTTCGTTCTAACGTGTACAGAATGGTGACTTGATGCACCTGTCTGTTGCAAAAGAATCATTCATGACCACCCAAGCGGTAGCTCATAGCTGGATCACAACCCATACATCTCATGACTGTATGCGAAAGAAAGTGAAGTCGCTCAGACTCTTTGCGGCCCCACGGACTGTAGCCTACCAGGCTCCTCCATCCATGGAATTTTCCAGGCAAGAATACCGGAGTGGGTTGCCATGTCCTTCTTCCGTTGTATGGGAAGTGAATGGGTCATGTCCACGGTCATGGCAACTTTCGAATACGATAATGCTGCTGCTGCTGCTGCCGCCGCCGCCGCCACTGCTCAGTCGCTTCCATCGTGTCCGAATCTGTGCGACCCCGTAGACGGTAGCCCGCCGGGCACCCCCGTCCCTGGGGTTCTCCAGGCAGGAACACTGCGGTGGGTTCCCATTTCCTTCTCCGAGGCGTGAAAGGGAAAAGGGGAAGGCCAGTCGCTCGGTCGTGTCCGACTCTGTGCGACCCCGTGGACTGCGGCCCACCGGGCTCCTCCGTCCACGGGATTTTCCGGGCAAGAGGACTGGAGTGGGGTGACGTTGCCTTCTCCGCATATGAGACGGCGATACCGATAAGGCTGTTCTTTAGAATCACCGTGCTCTTTGTGACGTAGACAGTATATATGTACCTTATCCGTGAAGTTCCCGCCGCCCCCCCCCCCCCCCCCCCGCCCTTACATCGATCGACATCTTCCCATGTCTCCCTCCCCCAGCCGCTCTGTGATGATCGTTTTCATTGCTTTAGATGGCCTTGCATGGCATGGAAGTGACAGGAGACGCTCTGTTTCTTTCTCTACCTGACTTATTCATTGGGCATCCCTCCCTAAGTCACATCCATGCTATCACGACGTAAGAATGTGTTCATTCCTGGGGCTGCCTGGGACACCTAGATCTACCTATCCATGGATCTCCATCTGGATCGTGGATCTTCTGGATCTAGTCTTCCCTAGATGGACACTTCGGCGGGTTCCCCATCTTGGCTCTTGTGAATGATGCTGCGATGGACCTGGGAGTGCAGACCTCTCTCTAGGTGAGATTCAGGTGTTCATGTCCTTCGATGTATACCCCGAAGTGAGATTGTTGGCAGGATCCATCATTTCTCAACCACGACTCGTTTCTAAGTCCTTCTGAGGTGATCCGGTCGCTGCTGCTGCGGCTGCCGCTAAGTCGCTTCCGTCGTGTCCGACTCTGTGCGACCCCGTAGACGGCAGCCCGCCAGGCTCCCCCCTGTCCCTGGGGTTCTCCAGGCGAGAACGCTGGAGTGGGTTGCCACGGCCTTCTCCAATGCCTGGAAGGGAAGAGCGAAAGGGAAGTCGCTCAGTCGTGTTCGACTCTTCCCGACCCCATGGACTGCGGCCTACCGGGCTCCTCCGCCCACGGGAGTTTCCGGGCGAGGGGACTGGAGTGGGTTGCCATTGCCTTCTCCGGAGATCCGGGGAACGATCCGTTCTTTGCCCATAGACGCCGTGGGAATCAAAGCGACTGCATACGTCTTAGGGAAGACGGCGACGGCGACGACGACGACGACGACGACGACGACGACGACGACCCAAACGCTCCCGAGAGCACCGTGGAACCAGAGGGTGTGTCCGCGGGATGATTCCCCGGTGCCAGCTTTCCACGGCTCGTTCGCGTCCACACGCCCCCTGCGGTCGGCAGGTTGTTCGATAGACACGGAACCACGGTTGTCACGGGCCGGGGTTGCCTAGGTGCCGGTCGATCCCCAGATGAGTGGGGTGATGACAGAGTCCTTAGGGAACGGAGCGGAGACGCATAGAATGAGTTCCACGAGACGAGTGGGATGAGAAGAGAAGAACGAGGGGAAGTGGTGCCTGGGGAGCCAGACATGGTCGAACAGAAGAGAAAACGTGTCAGACGAGAGGGGAGAATGATTCCAAGTCCGTGGAGCAGCATGGGGGAGACAGGCCCAGGAGATGCGAGCAGAGGCTGGGGGCACGGCACACCTGGGCCGGTGAGCACGCAGGGAGCCGAGAGGGATGGCCGTGCGTCGTCTGCAGGTCCGCGCGGGCCGATCTCCAGAGCCCGGACTGTGAGGGATTTCGTGAGAACAGTCAGGCTCACGGGGCCCGAGGGTGACGTCTCCACGGTGCTCTCGGCACTGTACGGAGAGCTTCCCGCGCTTCCGACGGCACGGAGAGCTGGGGTTTCTTTAGGTGTATCTACAGAAGATTCAGGGAGCTTCCCGAGGGATAGGACTAGGTATTGGCCGATCGCGTCCGATCTTAGGCCGTCTCGCTGGATGATCATTGGCCGTCTTTGATGTCTGTGGGGGCGTGCTGGGTCTTCATGGCCGTGCAAGCTGTTCTCTCTCTGTGGAGAGAGGGGGCCGCTCTACGGTCGTGCGTCTGGGCTTCTCGTGGCTGTGGTTCCTCTTGGGGCGCGGGGGCACTGGGGCACGTGGGCTTCAGTGGCTGCTGGGTGTGGGCTCGACACTCGCAGCGGCCAGGATCTAGAACACAGACTCCATCACCGAGGCATATGGGCAGCGTGTGGGCTCTTCCCGGACCGGGGGTGAAACCCATGTCTCCTGCCTGGGCACGGGGTGGTTTGCCACGGGGCCCCCGGGGAAGCCCCGGTCCCGAACTCGAGGCGGATCTCTTGACGTCACCGCTTTTTCTTGGAGGGTTTCGAAACGATCGGGCCAGGGAAAAGGACACAACCTGTACGTCCTTTCAATGGGATCCCTGAGGCCAGGAGGAGCCGTGCAGACGCCGATGAGGGAGGAAGGGGATGATGTCGCCTTTTGGTACGGTGAGGATCGGACTCGCAGTCCACACTCCTGTTCCCACCGCTCCCCTCCGTGAACTGGAGTTCGAATCTCGATGGGCCTCTGAGCCCACACCTGGCTGGCCTCCATCATGCCGGGTTGACCTTCGGTTCTCACAAACCGGCACGCTTGCTGCCTCTCGACGTGTCCTAGAGAAGAAGACATCGGATTCCATAGTAGATCAGCGTCTTGGACGAGCGACGGCACGACAGCCACAACAAGTGGGATGGATACACACAAACGTTGGTTTCTTTTGGACTATGAGCCCACCTCTGTTCGTGTGTGTGTGTGTGTGTGTGTGTGTGTCTGTGAGAGAGAGAGAGAGAGAGAGAGAGAGAGAGAGAGAGAGAGAGAGAGAGAGAGAGGGGCCTTTGTGGTTCTAAAGCAAGAAGCACTGAGGAGTGAAGACATTCTTGAACGAACATATTTTCCTTCATTTCAGTCGTGATGGTGCCATGATTTGGAGGACGACGTGGACTGTTTCGGGGTAGATGATTTTAGAAGGCTGTGAAGGGACTTCCCTGCCTGGTGGTCCAGTGGTGAAGAATCCACCTGCCGAGGAGGCAGGGGACAGGGTGTTTTCGATCGATCCCTGATCCGGGAAGATGCCGCCGGGCTCCGGGCAGGTTCGATACGAACCTACAGAACGGACAGTGCCAGGCGTGAAGGCGAGGGCAGACGGACGGGGGACTCCGGACGAGGATGACTGACACGGACGGACACGGACGTCTCCGTGTAGGTGGGTCGTGGCCGGCACGCTCCTCTGGGGCAGGATGTTCCTAGGACCGTTGGGGAGCGTGCGCGCGCGCGTGCGCGTGGGAGGAGCAGGGGACCGAAGGGCATTCTCTGTCCTCTCTGCTCCACGGGGCCCGCGGGACCCTAATCGGCTCCAAGAGAGGATGCCTCCGATGGAAAGACAAACCCACACGTGAGGGACCCTCCCTTCTGGTTCACTTGGATTCTGAGAGCGTGACGGTCAGGTGCACTCAACGCTCTGGATGTCTGTGCTTCCTGAGATCCCGGCCTACTCACGGGAAGGACCCGTGGAGCCGGATGAGATCTCCCTCTGCACGGCGGCGGCGGCTCCAGGGTGCACACGTTTCAGTGGCTACGGCTTGTGGACATCGCACCGAGAGCCTAACCCCCGGTGTGCCCGACGCCTGTGTCCACGATGGGTGAACAGTTCTAAGTGCGGGAAGCCCCAAACTTGCCACTGCCTGTTCGATCCGCAGGGACTCTGCGAAGAACAAACGTGCCCGGTCTCCTGACCGATTCCCCTTTTCGGAGCCAGCCTGGTGCGTGATCTCTTTTCCAGGCCTCAGGCACACACTGGCGCTGGGGAGCTGTGTCCCTGTTCCTCCTCCTCCTCCTCCTCTTCCTCCTCCTCCTCCTCCTCCTCTCTGTCCCCACCCTTCCCCCCCACACGCAGGCTCCCCCACCCCGCCTGGCCCCGGCCCGTCCGGGTCTCCCCCACCCGCAGACAAGGCCAGGAAAAACACGGTCCCCGAACGACGCAGCCGAGAAACAGTGGAAGTCCACTTGGATGCTGTTAGGAGACACCTGAGCATACCTAGGCCAACACTGCCACCGTGTGGGGTGAGAGGCCAGCGCGAGAGGAGCTCGACAGTTCAGAGGAGGGGGAAGAGGAGCAGGAGGGGGAGAGGGCGGCGGGGGGTGGCGGTGGGGTGGGTTGGGGAGGGGAGGGACAGGCTGAAGCTGTCTCAGGGCGATGACGTGGATGAAAACCTTCCCCTTCAGAAGGGCGCTCCAAAGAGATCGTGGCGGCGGGACCTGGAGAGCACAAAGGGCTTCGTTTTGGAGGCTGATCTTCAAGCTGGGAGTGGGGTGGGGGGTGGGGGGAGGGGGATCATCCAGACAGAGGAAAGACACCAGGCCCGAGAAGGCAAGAGAGATGCTTTACACAAGTGAATCGGATGCTTTTCTGTCCATGTGTTCCCTAATCACACTCTCACGGAAAGCCAGCCAGCCAGCCAGCCAGCCAGCCACCATCGTGTCGCTCCTTTTCTGTTCTCTACATTTTGAACGGCGAGTGAGCGAGAGAGTCTTCCAATGGTTTGAGAGGAGTTTGGAATGTCGTGGGACCATGGTACTTTTCAGCCATGGATGAACGTGACGGCTTCTTTTGTCCGCTTCGGCGTTCAGGGTTATCCCGAACTCCCCCTGCCGAGTGAGGCCTGTGTATCGCTGTGTGCTGGAGGACACCGTGCTGTCCACATCTTGATCTTGGACTGAACAAAGCCACCTTGGGGAGTGTGTTCGGTTGCTTGGCTTCGTTTCCTTTCCCTATGGCACTCACCTGACCGTCCTGTCCACTCTTGGGATCGTTCATCTCCCCCTCCCCCTCAAGGCAATCGGGTCCTTTTCTTTCTCCTCCTCCTCACCCTAGTTTCTCCCCCCCTCCCCCCCCCCCCCCACACACACAAGTCCCACTCTTCTCAAATAGACGTCTAACTGACTGCCAACCTTTTCTTTTGCCTTCTTTCCTTCCTTCCTTCTTTCCTTCCTTCCCTCCTTCTTCCTTTCCTTTTATTTTGGGGGGGGGGGGGCGGGGGGCGGGGGGCGTTCCCCCTTTAATTTTCAGCTTGTACAGACGATGTTTTCGTGTAGCACATGACACAGCGATCACCAGGATACATCTAGTTAGTGACTGTCCGTCACCACTTGGTGTCACGGCAAATGACATTTGCCATTTGGTGTCAAGACGTGCCCGCGACTCATGCATTTCATAAGTGGAAGGTTGCACCGCTTCGTCTGTCTCCCTCACCAGTGGCACTCACTCATTCTCTCCCACCCCCAACCCCCGCCCCTCCCTCCTCTGGCCAACCCCCACCCCCCCCGACCCCCGTGTGTTCCTTTGTAGTATCTCTGAGCCTGTTTCTGTTTGGTTCTGTTCTGTTCACGGTGTATGGTTTGGTAGGTTCTGCATGGAAACGACTGATCTGAGGTATTTCATGTAGCATAATACCCTCTAAAGGTCTCTCCAGGTTCCTGCAGACTGTGAGATTTCATTCCCTTCTGGTGGTTGAGTCCCATTCCTGTGTGTGTGTGTGTGTGTGTGTGTGTGTGTGTGTGTGTGTGTGTGTGTGTGTCTGCATGCCCGTGTGCACGCGCGCACGTGAATAGATCCAGGCGTAGGCACACAGACAGAGTTCTAGCATGATGTGTGAACGGATGTCTACCTAGGGATAGGGGTCGATCCCTCACATACACACGTCCGTATCTTCTTTGTCCCCTCCCTCCGTGGGCACCCTGTGGAGCTGCTGGGTTGGGTCGAATGGGGGAATCTTTGGGGGAGGGTACATCGCAGGACTCTTTTCCCTAGGGATGTGGTTTCTCTGTCTGTGAGGCGCCAGGGGATGAGATCTGATCTCTCTGAGTCCGCCCACAGTTTTCTCAGCTGCAGAAAAGACGCGTTCGATCCATCAGGAGCCACTGTCCTCTGAGGGTTCGAACTTGCTGTCGTGAGCGCGATTCCCGGCTCCCGGGCCTTTCCCCTCCGAATGAGAAGGATCATTGTCCAGGGAAACGCCCCGGGGTGGGGTGCTTCCGTGAGCCCGCCCCCACCCCCAGCAGCCCCAGCCCAGCCCAGCCCAGCCCAGCCCAGCCCTGCCGTGGATGTGTGTTCTCCCTTGTGCTTCTGGGTGTCTGTCTGTTCTACCTTTCTTTGGAAGGAAGGGGTCTGTTCGGGCCTCCTGCCCACTTCGCTCATCGGGGGTTGTTTCCCTTTTGGAGGTTGAGGTGTCTGACGCCTTGATCGGTGTTGGACAGAAAAGCCCCTTTTGCAATATGCTTGTGCTTTCCCCGTATATACGGGCGTGTGCGCGCACACGACAGACAGACAGACAGACAGACAGACACACACACACACGCGGATGTGTGTTTCCGTCCGGGTATGTACGTGTGTGTCTGTGAGTATATATATGTACGTATATACACCTATAGATAAACACACACGCGCGCACGTAGACATCCACGCAGACACATGGCTATAGATGCACACGTACACTGATGCATATGTCCACGTATGTATACACACGCGCGTTTGCGTACGTGTATACATGTGTGCGCATCTATGCACATCAACCTGTGTATAGGCACTCTGGATGCACGCGGGCACCTGTACATACGTACATGGGTGCACGTCTACGTGTGTGTGTACATATATATATATATATATATATACACATATATATATATACACACACATACACACACGTGCGTATGTAGGCACATAGACACGCGTACGTCTGTGTGGATGTACATATGCTCTATGTAGACGTCTACGTATGCGTCCGTACGTATGCATACATGTGTACATACACGTGTGCACATACACACGCAGATATGTGTGTCTATGCAAGCATGCACCTATGGGTACGCATAGACGTGCATCCACACCTGTGCGCAGACATCACACGTATACACACGTGTGCATCTATATGCGTTGACACGTCCGCATGTATTTGTATGTGTGTGCCTATGTATCCCGACGTCTCTGCACATGTGAGCACGTGTATTCACGCCTGTGTCTATCCGTGTACGTAGGTGTATAGAGGCCTCTGTATGCGTATATACACGCAAGCATACACGCACACTAGAAATGCCTAGGCATACACGTGCGCACACAGACACGTGCGTGTACGTGAGCATGCCCTTCGTACGTGTGTGTGTATACGCATGCGTGCACGTCTATATAGACGCGAATACGCGTGCATATACATATGTACACGCGTATATGCACATGTGTATGCATTCTCTGTCCCTCTCCCTCTCCCTCTCCCTGTCTCCCTCTCCCTGTCTCCCTCTCCCTCTCTCCCTCTCCCTCTCTCCCTCTCCCTCTCTCTCTCTGACTTTTAAGCTGCCAGGACAGTTCTACGACTTGACTTTCCTGCCTGGTGGTTTTGTTTCATTTCGTTCCTGAGCTACGTCAAAAAGGTATTTATTCATTGAGTTGGCTGTTGTCATGGGACCCGGGGTTTATTTAGTGGATCCCTATGGACCCGGTCCTCCTCACCAGCACGCCCCTCAACACCACCCCCCACCCCCCCGAACCCCCACCCCTCCCGCCACCCCCCGCAGCCCTGCCACCGCCGCCCCCCCCCCCCCCCCCCCACCAGACCTCCCGGGCCGTCCGCCTTTCCGGTGTTTGTGGCCAGTGAGTTTGAAATCCATGGTCTCCTGACCTCAAGTGCACTTTCCCCACCCACCCGCGCATGCTTGTGTGTGCTGTCTTTGGACTTTGTCACGGTGCCTCGACCCAGGTTGAGTTTTGTTTTCTCTTCTTGGGGGGTCCGAGTGTCTCCTTCTTTTCCTTTCTTGCTCCTAGGCTTGCGTGTCCGTGTCTGTGTCTGTGTGTCTGTGTCTGTGTCTGCTTTCGAAAGTCCTGCTTTGTTCTCTCAGCAGCGCTTGCCTGGTTTCGTTTTGCCGGTCCCTCCCTCCCTCCCTCCCTCCCGCCCCCCTCTTTCGGGGGCCCGGGGGGCCGGGGGTTCCTGGGATGTCACTGGTGCCCCTCTCTCCGCCCACCCCGCCCCGAGCCCCCGCCGCCCGCCTGCGTCTCCGTGGCATGTCCCCCCACCACCCTGGAATCGCGTGGGGGATCGCGTCTCTTTCGTGGCAGCCTCCAGGGGAGAGATCTCCCGGCTCCTCTCCCTTCCTCTGCGGCCGGGGTCGCGTCGCGTCGCGTCGCGTCGCTCGGCGGCGGAGGCTCCGGGCCGAGCTCGGGCGTTTGGGCGGCCGGCGCTGTGGCGTCCCCGGCGGCCGGCGACAGCGACCCGTCCTCGGGACGTTCGAGCCGGTTGTCGGGAGCCACCTGGCGGCCGCTTGTATATTGTCCCTCGTCCTCCGGAGCTTCGGCGAGCCCTTCAGGAGGGTTGTGACTCAGCAGCCGGGCCCGAGGCAGAGCTCTCAGTCACCGGCTACGCTGGCGGCGACAGTCCCGGTGGCGCCGAGGCCTAGGGACGTCCTGCTGTCGCCGGAGATTGGTTCTCTAGGTTTCTGAGGAGGGTGATCGTCGCGGCGCTCCGGGGCCGGGCTCTGGGGTGGCCGGACCGGGTCGACCAGCATCTCCCCGTGCCCCTGTGGCCGCGGAGACGGACCGGCCGGACCCTCCCAGGGACGGGCCGCCGCGGTGGGCAGGGAGAGGGTCTTCCCTGCCCGGAGCGCCTGGACTCGGGCTCGGCGGTCCGGACTCCTCCTGGGCCGCCCTCAGGAGCGTTTGCTTCGCCCTCGGCCCCGCTCCGGAGGTGGGGACCGGCCCGGACTGTGGCTTGGAGGTCGCCGGAGGGCGCACCTGGGTCCGGGCCCTCGGGTGCTTTCTGAACGAGGTGCTTTCCGCGTCGCACTCCGGAGGTGGGGACCCGCCCGCCGCAGTCGTGAGGGTTGACGGGGAGAGGCGGGCGCGTGTGCGGTCCCCACCCCCACCCCCCCCCCCCAACCCCACCCCGTGGGGTCCGGTGGCCGAGGCGTCTCCCGGCACACATGCTGTTACTTTTTCAAAGTCTCGATGGGTTCGGAGACGGGGATGGACCGGACCCTGCTTCCGCGGGTGGCCGGGGAGGGCGCGCTCGACCCTTCAGCGTGCCCTCGTGGGTCTCGGTCGTCGGACGTGACTTTGTCTCACCCCTCCCCAACTCCCTGAATCCCGGTCAGGAGGTGGGGACCGGCTCGGGCCGTCCTGGGTGCCCCATCTAGGACGGTCTGGGCCCCGGGCGCGGTCCCTGGTCGGGGCCCGCTCGTCTCGTTGGAGGCGCCTCGCTGACGGTTCGTTCTTCTTGTTTCTTGATGCCCATTGAAGCCAAATCCCCTTTCGGAGACTCCGACGGACCGGTACCCCTACCGGTTTGGGCGAAGTGGGGAGGGCACCCCGGGCCAGCTCCCTCTCCCTTGGTGGGTGTCCGCGGCCCCACTTGGGCCACCACACGCCCGGTCCCCCTGCTCCCCTCCCCCCGGTCGACCAGATGAACCCGCCCCCCCCCCCCCCCCCCCCCCCCACGCAGAGAGCTCCGGGCCTGGTGTTTATGGGGTAGCGCTGGGGACAGGTGGCCGGGCCAAGGTTCCGGGGTTCCTCCATGCGAGTCGTGGATGGGCCCCGCTGTCGGCTGCTGTCATTTCGTCACCCTTAATGGGCCTTTTTTACCACCAGGTAAGTGCTGACACGGTCTCCTTCGGTGTCTGCCGCCGAGGACTTTGGGTCTCTAGATGCACGCGGGGCTCTGAGCCTTCGGGCCGCCAGCTGGTGCCCGGTTCGGCCCTTGCCGCTGGAGCCGCCCGCCTGGGCCTGTGCGCCGGCTCCCGTGCGGTGGTGGTGGTGGTGTCTAGCTGACCCGACCCGTGGTGCCACCTCCGGTCTCTGGGCGACCCGAGGGTGGCGGGGCGAGGCGCTGTGGGTCTTCTACCCTGTGCGCTCCCCGCTGCGGGCACCCGGTGAAGGCTGAGATGCGACCCCCGCCCTATGGGCTCCGTGCCACGTGTCAGGCGTTCTCTTCCTGGGGTCGTGGGCCGCTCTCGCCTGAGGCGAGGTGGGGGGGCGGAGGTTGCCGGTGGGGCTTAAAGCGGGCCCCTCTGGTGACTGTCCTCGCCGCGCCTCCCCCCTGCTCCACCTTGGCTCAACCGATCGATGTGGTGTGGTCGTGCTCTCCCGGGCCGGGCCTAAGCCGTGCCAGACGAGGGACGGGCGTTCCTGGTGAACGCGTCCGCTCTTCTCGGTCTGCTCACGGGGCCCCTCGCCTGTCTTTCCCCCCTGCCCGTCGTGGAGGGTGAGGAAGGCAGGAGTTGGGTTGCGGTCTCTGGCCCTGACCTTCGGTCTCCTGTCCCCCGCCTCGGGGCGTCAGTGGGGGCCGTGGGTCTGTTGACACAGCAGATGCTCTCGCTTCGCCTTCCCGGCGTGTGCTCTGCGAGCGGCTCTCCCCGCGGTGGGGAGGGCTCTGCCGCTGCTGCGCTGCGCGCCCCCCTCCCCGCGCGGGTGCGCGAGCGTCCCTCGGTGGTGCCCCTGGAGCGCTCCAGGTCGTCCCTCAGGTGCCTGAGGCCGAGCGGCGGTGTCGTTTCCCTTAACCCCGGTGTCCTCCTCGGGTCCCCGCCGCGGTGGTGTGTGTGCGTGTCCCGTGAGTGGCTCTCGTCGGGAGGAGGGGTCGAGGCGGTAGGAGAGGCGTGCCTGTGCTCCTCGTCGCGGAGGCTGACGGATGAGGCCTTGCAGGGGACGGGACGCGGGCTCTGCGCTGGCCGTGGCCGCGCAGGCGCGCTTGTGTTGGTGCCCCGCCTACCTGTACCGCAGACCCCTCCCGCCCAGCTGGGGACTGGCGGCTCGTGGAGCGCCTCCGCGGGCCCGAAGGAGAGAGACGATCCGGGTGAGGGGCGGCGCGCCCTCGGTGAGAAAGCCTTCTCTAGCGATCCGAGAGGGAGCCTTGGGGTACCGGACCCCCCAGCCGCTGCCCCTCCCGAGTGCGCGGTGGCCGCCGTGGCGGCTGCCAGAGCACGTGGGCAGAACACCCCCCCCACCTCCCCTCTGGGGTTGGTGAGGGGGCGGGTGCGCCGGCCCCGCGGTTGGGGCCGTGTGCCGCTCGTTGCCTACCGCGGCCCGCGCCTCCCCCCTTCGAGTTGGGAGAGGGTCCCGCTGGGCCCCGCCGGGCGTCCGGCAGGTGGCGGGGGACCGGGGCGCGCGTTGTGCCGTGTGCGCGCGCGCGCGCGCGGTCGGCCCCCGCGGTGTGGTGAGCCTTGGGGCAAGGGCGGGGAGGTGTTGGGGGCGCGACGCCCGGTCGGCCCCGGCTTCCCCAGCCCCGTAGCCGTGGTGAGGGAGAGCCTATCGCGCCCGCCCTCTCCCCACGAGCCGCAGCCGGTGGCGGCGTGCGGTCACGGTCGGGGCCGCCTCGCTTGAGAGCGTGACCCCCAGGCTGTCGAGCCCCAGGGTGTCAGGCTAGATGGAAGACGGATCTGTCGAGGACGGATGGAGGAAGATGGGCCGGGCGGCACCCCGGCCCTGGTGGTGGGGCCGGGTCGTGGGGGCCCGCTCCGGGGATAGCCGGGACCGGTCGGCGTCCCAGGCGTGTCGCGGGACCGCCCTCGTGTGTGGGTGGCGGTGGGACCCCGCGCTGGTTTTCCTGGTGGCCCGGCCGCGTTCCCGGTGTTTTTCGGGTCCCCGGACGGCGCCC
>NC_073646.1:43791938-43811938 GCF_029407905.1 Bubalus kerabau
GCTGCCCCTGGGTTGGGTTGTCGAGGATCTTCCCCCCTCCCCCCTCCCCCACTCCGTCGTACCTCGCCCAGGGACGTCCTCGAGAAGTGTCGGCGTGTCCTGTTTTCCTGTCCGCGTCGCTGACTGAGCGGAGAAACTGCGCCCTAGGATGGGCCCCGTCTGGCAACGAGTCCCTGCCGGTCTCCCTCGGAGCTTCTAGGCTGCGGCCGGCTCTCTGGGCAGCGGGTTGGTTGTCGGGCGCCACCTGCCTGTCGGTCGCTTTATTTTAGAGGGTCCTGCGAGGGGCGGGAGGGCCACGGATGGAGCAGGCAGGCGGGACCGGCGAACTCGTGAATGCCCCGGGGCTGGGGAAGGAGGCTGTGGGGGAGGGGCACCATGGGCCAGAGGTCAACGGGGGGGGGATGAGGAGCCCCCTTGGGCTTTTTGGTTTGGATGGGAAATCTCGTGTTGGAAACTTGATCGATGTGGGAGAACAGCCATTTGAACCCAAGGGAGCTGACTTCCTTCTTTGGGGCCTTGTCTCCCTTGGCATGGGAGGGGGGACTCTTCCGTCTCCTGCCCAGGACTTCAAACGACAAAGCCACGACAGATCACGCGGATCCACTTGCTCCAGTCAGGTTCAGGGGCAGAGCGCGAGGATCAAAGCTGGCCTGGGGACAGCAAGTCTCGCCCCTCGCCCCCTGCCGCCAACTCGCCACACGCCCGCGTCTGCCTGCCCAAAGACCAAGTGCGGGCTGCTGGTGGCAGAGTCACATGTCACGGGAGTGGTCTTGGTCGGGGAGGTGATGAATGCCGTCAGAAAACACAAGCAAAATGATGGGGGATATCCATCCCTGCACGTTATCCTTTGCCTGGCTGCGTCTCTCTGTCTCTGCCCGCCCCCACACCACACGCCCCGTGTGCATACCACACACACACACACACACACACACACACACACTGCGTCGTCCTTTGCGCCTGGCTGCGTCTCTCTCTGCCTGCACCATCCCCAGGCACACACCCGGCACGCGCACACACACACACCCCCGGCCCCACACGGCGTGCACACACGCATCCTCACCCTATCCCCCCCCCCCCCCAAACAGCCCATGAACACCCAGCCCCCACACGCACACCCCTACAACGTGCGCACGCACGCACATGCACACACACAGAGCGTTGTCCTTTGCCTGGCTGTGACGCTCTGCCTCTGTCTCTGCCCACACGCCACACATGCAAGCCCACACACACACACTCGCATCCCGCCCCGCCCCGACCCCCACACCACCCCCCACCCCCCACCCCCCCCACATACACACACACACTGTGTTGTCCTTGGCCTGCCTGTGTCTCTCGGCCTCTGTCTCTTCCCCCGCCCCCCCTCCCGCACCCACAGGCGCACGCCAGGGCTGCACACTCCACCCACGCAACACCACCTGGGCATGTCACAGACACGCCACACACCGCCTCACGCCCCCCCCCCCCCCCCAACACACAGACACCCGGCCCACGCCACGCACATACGCGTGTGCACGCACACATACACACACGCGCGGGCGCGCACACAGTGCTGTCCTTTGCCTGGCTGTGTGATACGATGCCTGTGTCTCTGCCCACACACCACATGCATACCCCCCCACACACACACACGGCCGTCCACACACACACACACACCCCCGGACACACACACACTGCGTTGTCCTTTGCCTGGCTGGGTCTCCCGGCCTCTGTCTCTGCCGCCACGCACACACCCATGTGGCGCACACGCCCCCTCGTGGCACCAATACACCACACACCTACCCACCCTTCCCCCCCCCCCCCGCAACACACTCTCACACGGCCCCACATGCCACAGAGAACACCACACACCGCCTCGCCCCCACAAACACACACACACCCCCGACACACACACACTGCGTTGTCCTTTGCCTGGGTGTGACGCTCTGCCTCTGTCTCTGCCCACACGCCACACATGCAAGCCCACCCACACACACTCACGTCCCGCCCCGCCCCGCCCCCCCACCCCCACACACACACAGGCGCACACGGCCCTTCACAGCGGCCACACAACACACACACACACACACACCCTCCCCCCCAACACACACACAGAGACACACACACAGAGACACACACACACACACACACACACACACACACACACACACAGCGTTCTCCTTTGCCTGGCTGTGACCCTCTGCCTCTGTCTATGCCCACACACCACACATGCAAGCCCCCCCACACACACACTCACATCCCGTCCCGCCCCGCCCCTCCACCCCCCGCCCCCCCCCCCCCCCCAACACACACACAGCGTTGTCCTTTGCCTGGCTGTGACGTGTGACGCTCTGCCTCTGTCTCTGCCCACACACACACACTCACATCCCGCCCCGCCCCGCCCCCCCCACCCCCCCCCCCACACTGTTGTCCTTTGCCTGGCTGGGTCTCTCGGCCTCTGTCTCTCCCCACACACCACATATGCATGCCCACACACACACTCACATCTCGCCCCGCCCCCCACACCACACAACCCCCCCCCCCCACACACACACACACACTGTGTTGTCCTTTGCCTGCCTGTGTCTCTCGGCCTCTCTCTCTTCCCCCGCCCCCCCTCCCGCACCCACAGGCGCACGCCACACGCGCACACCCGTGCCGCCCACACGGCCCCCGGTGGCACCTATACACAGCACACCCACACCACACACCTGCCCGCCCCCCCCCCCCCACCCCCACCCAACCACCCACCCACACCCTGGGCTGCACACTCCACCCACGCAACACCACCTGGGCATGTCACAGACACGCCACACACCGCCTCCCCCTCCCCCACCTCGCCCCACTGCGTGTGTTCCTGTCCCCTCTCTTTCTCCTTCCTTCCTTCCTCTGTCATCGTCCCTCTGCTTCTCGCTCCCCTCCCTCCACCTTCACAGGACAGGGTGCCTTTAAGATGAGTCTGCCTGTTGTGAATACACCCTGGACATGATGATTGCTACAGTCTGACCTCTCGCGCCTGTAACCTGGGGTGGCGGGGGGTGGGGGCGGGGGGTTGTCAAACATCCTTGGTACGCTAGGGATAGCTTTCTCTGTGGAAGGTGGAAGCCTCCCTTCCGTCTCTCGGTGCAGACAGGCAAACCGACCACAACTCAAAGCAACGGTGTTTGTGCCACGTGGGGCATACCTTCCACGGTCTCTACTGATGGACACACCACCCACTTCACCGAGCACATCCGAGGAGCCTTCACCCAAAGCTCTTGCAAAATTCTTCAGAACTCTCAGTCTTCCAGTCACCTGCCACCATCAGGCGAGGTGTAGAGAACCGACGGAGAAACTGGAGAAATGACTTCTTCCATGGGGTTGGATGAACTGAGGAACAGGATGCTGAAGTGGATGCCTGACGTCTTGAGGAAAAGAGGATGGGGCGATGGGGGGTGGGGGCGGGGGAGGAAGGGCAGGACGGTCCACTTAGGAGGGCTGGTTGAACATGGACACATAAACTGTACATCCAAAGAATCCACAAGCACCTACTCTATACTATGCCAGCACGGGAAAATAGACGTATGACGTTGCATGAACCTCTAAGGGAAAAGACTCTGAACACCTGAAACGAACACGGCTTTGGAAACCCACCCTAGACTTCATTTCTGCCGTGAGGGTGCTGTCGTGTGCATATCTGAGGGGATTGATATGTCTCCCGGCCATCTGGATTCCAGCTTGTGCTTCATCCAGCCCAGCGCTTCTCATGATGTGTACTCAGCGTGTACGTTCAATAAGCAGGGTGACGATGGACAGCCTTGATGGACTCCTTTCCCTTATTTGGAACCAGCCTGTTGGGTTCCATGTCTAGTTCTAACTGTTGCTTCCTGACCTGCAGAAATACAGATTCCTACAGATTCCTCTTTTTTTTTTTTTTTTTTTTTTTTAATTCCCTAACCTGAGTGGAAAGCGAGAGAGACAGAGAAAAGACAGACGGAGGGACGGGCGGGCGGACAGGCACGCAGGCAGGAAAAAGAAAGAAAGAAAATCATGAAAGGACCTACCGTCCCATCTGTTGTTTTCCAGATACAAAGAGAAAACAAAGGACCGAAAAGGACACGAGGTTTAAAAGGGGAATTTGGAAAGATGGACATCCCCTTGGTCACTTCATACAGCACCCCTGTCAACAGAAGGGAATCGTTTCTCTTTTTCTCTCGACCCGGTCCTTCCAGACTTCAGAAACTCTCCGTGGAGGATTCTTATCTCCTTGGCGAGAGTGATTGCCACACGTTCCTTAGGGGCCCAGAGGATATTTCCGTGAAACGGGGGTACACACTTCTGGATAGGAGAGTCGTGTCCTATACGTGTGTGTGTGTGTGTGTGTGTGTGTGTGTGTGTGTGTGTGTGTGTTCCTTTGCGTGTGGTTCTTCACCCGAGACGGGGACTGGAGCCTGAAGTGTTCCGAGCTGCCTCCGCTATCTGGGGACAACAACCCTCTCTCGGGGGGAGGGGGGGGGGGGCACCACCACGTCCCATGTTCTCTTGTCCTTCTGACGGAGAACTCAAAAGGCCCTGTGCCTGAAGCCCTGCGGATGGAAGCTAGAGGACTTGGTGAACGTTTCTGACGGAGCCTCCCTGGTGGCTCACACGGTCAAGAGTCTGCCTGCGATGCAGGAGACCCGGGTTCCATCCCCGGGCCAGGAAGGCCTCCTGGAGAAGGACATGGCAACCCGCTCCAGGGCCCGACCCCGACGTCTAGAAATCAACCTCCTAGACTGCCTCTCCCTCTGCTGACTGGTTTCTCGAATCCGCTCCAGGGATGAACCTGTGTGTTTCCTTGGTTTCCTTACAAGTGCCTCGGGGGGGGGGGAATACCTGATGGCTTGCACCCCAGGCCTGCTTTCCCGCACCCGTCCATCGACATCACGGCCTCCTGAGAGGAGATACGATCACTGTTTCCCTGAATGGAGGATCTGTGCTCAGAAACTCTTGCTGTGACACGGAGGCCCCTACGAACTAACCTATTTCGCCCTTCCCTCCTTCCTGCCTTCTGGATTTTTTTTTTTTTTTTCCTTTCCCTTTCTTTCCTTTTTTTTTTTTTTTTTCCTTTCCTTTCTTTTTCTCTCACGTCCATGCACACGCACACGCACACGCGCCGTCTCTCACGTACACACGTACATGCATGCACTCACACACAGTCACCAGCTCAGCTTTTCATGGGTTCCGGGCAAGGGTCAAGAGGAGGGAAAACTGGTGGGGTCCGGAGTAGGCCGCCGTCCCCACCCCACCCCACCCCACCCCACTGCACGTGAACCTCCGTGCCCTGTGGAGTGTTTTGGAGTCAAGTGACTTAAGAGCCGGCCAGCGCCAGAGGAACGCTCTGCCCCTCCCTCCTTTTCTGTCTCTCTGAAGGCAGGCAGGAAGGAAAACCTCCTCCCGCGGAAGGGAAGATGTCAAGGGACGGTGGCTGCTTCGACGCACGTCCGTCCGTGATCCTCACATGCATGACCCGGGTTTCCTGGGTTACACAAAGGAGGAGACTCCTTTGGCCTGACACGTAGGCGAGTCTGTCCCTCGGCCTCCCTCCCCATCCCCCAGCCCCCTTCCTCCGCGCGGGGCCGAAGGGGCCGTCTCAAGGTGGAGACGTGGAATGGCTGGGTGGGGCGGATCACCATTCAATAGAGAGAAGCTCGAGGCGAAGTCAGAGGCTCTGACTTGACTGGAAAGCTTTCTGCATTTGAATGAAGCTATCCGACGAGGCCCTGCAGGGGGAGGGTGGGGGAAGGTGGGGGTGGGGCCCACAGACAATAGCCCCTGCCTGCAGGGCCTGCCGGCCTGCCGGGCTGAGGAGGCCCTTTGGAGGCGGCGGCGGCGGCGGGGCCACGTCCCCGACTCCTGCAACTCGATCCCTTCAAGGAAACTTCTGGGGTGACTCCTGTCCAGGGAATCCTCCAGATGGGCCCGTTTCTGAAAAAGGCCCGAGTCACAGTTGTGACAGGTTCTCTGGATCTCTTGACACGTGGATTGACCTGCACCCTCCCATCCTGTCAGATCCTTTGGACACGCTTGAAGAGGTCTTTGGCCTCGGCCAGAAAACAAGCCGAGAGAAGCACACACGTGTTTGTCTGTGTGTTTGAACGGGGCGGAAAATGATGCGTGGCGGTGGATTGGAGAGAAACCTGCTCCTCTCACACGCCTGAAGGCAGGGAGTTCTCAGGGGGACGGACGGAACCTGCCTTCACTTCTCAGGGGGACCGGGACGGTCCCCTCGCCTCACGCGCCCCCGACCCCTAGCCCAGTCCCCCACTCCCGTCTCCCTAACCTCACACTCCCCCACCCCCACCCCCACCCCGGCCACCGAGGGGGGCCCGGGGAGGGATGGCTGTCTCAGCCCCGGTTCTGAGATGTCACTTGGGAAACCGCTCTAGGCCGAGATGCCAGATGGCCGCCCTGCCGCTTGGGGTCCGTCTCCATCACCCATGCCCGAAAGGCACGTGAGATCACGGACCGCACATCAGATCGGATCAGAGCAGATCAGTCGCTCAGTCGTGTCCGACTCTTTGCGACCCCGTGAGGCGCAGCACGCCAGGCCTCCCTGTCCATCACCAACTCCCGGAGTTCACTGAGACTCACGTCCATCGAGTTCGTGATGCCATCCAGCCATCTCCTCCTCTGTCGTCCCCTTCTCCTCTTGCCCCCAATCCCTCCCAGCATCAGAGTCTTTTCCAACGAGTCGACTCTTCGCATGAGGTGGCCAAAGGACTGGAGTTTCCGCTTTAGCGTCGTGCCTTCCAAAGAAATCCCTGGGTTGATCTCCTTCAGAATGGACTGGTTGGCTCTCCTGGCAGTCCAAGGGACTCTCAAGAGTCTTCTCCAACACCACGGTTCAAAAGCATCCATTCTTCGGCGCTCGGCCTTCCTCACAGTCCAACTCTCACATCCATACCTGACCACAGGAAAAACCATAGCCTTGACTGGACGGACCTTTGTTGGCAAAGTCATGTCTCTGCTTCTGAATAGGCTATCTAGGTTGGGCATGACTTTCCTTCCAAGGAGGAAGCGTCTTTTAAGGTCGTGGCCGCAGTCACCGTCTGCAGTGATTTTGGAGCCCAGACCCATAAAGCCTGACGCCGTGTCCACTGTTTCCCCGTCTGTTTCCCGTGAAGGGATGGGACCGGATGCCCCGATCTTCGTTTTCTGAATGTTGAGCTTCAAGCCAACGTGTTCACGCTCCTCTTTCACTGTCCTCAAGAGGCTCTTGAGTTCCTCTTCACTTTCTGCCCTAAGGGTGGTGTCCTCTGCCTCTCTGAGGGGATTGATATTTCTCCCGGCAATCTTGATTCCAGCTTGGGTGTCTCCCGGCCCAGCGTTTCTCATGATGGACTCTGCGTATAAGGTAAATACACAGGGTGGCGAGATACAGCCGTGACGAACTCCTTTTCCTATTTGGAACGCGTCTGTGGCTCCGTGTCCAGTTCTAACCTCGAGAGGCAGGTCAGGGGGTCTGGTATGCCCATCTCTCTCAGAATTGTCCACAGTTTACCGTGATCCACGCAGGCAAAGGCTTGGGCATAGTCCACGAAGCAGCAATAGACGCTTTTCTGGAACTCTCTTGCTTTTCCCATGACCCAGCGGACGTTGGCCATTTGCTCTCTGGTTCCTCTGCCTTTTCTCAAACCAGCTTGAGCATCAGGAAGCTCACGGTTCACATATCGCGGAAGCCTGGCTTGGGGAATTGTGAGCACGACTCTACTAGCGTGTGAGAGGCGTGCGAGTGTGCGGTCGGCTGAGCATGCTTTGGCGTGGCCTCTCTTTGGGATTGGAATGAACACGGACCTCTTCCAGTCCTGTGGCCACGGCGGAGGTTTCCAAATGTGCTGGCATAGTGAGTGCAGCACTGTCACGGCATCATCTTTCAGGATTTGGACGAGCTCCCCTGGAATTCCATCGCCTCCACTAGCTTTGTTCGTAGTGATGCTTTCGAAGGCCCACTTGAGTTCACATTCCAGGAGGTCTGGCTCTAGGTCCGTGATCACACCATCGTGATGATCTGGGTCGTGAAGATCTTTTTTGTACGGTGCTTCTGTGTATTCTTGCCATCTCTTCTCCACATCTTCTGCTTCTGTTAGGTCCATACCATGTCTGTCCTTGATCGAGCCCATCTTGGCATGACACGTTCCTTTGGTATCGCTGATGTTCTGGAAGAGATTCCCTAGTCTTTCCCGTTCTGTTGTTGTCCTCTCTGTCTGGGCACGGATCGCTGAAGAAGGCTTTCGTCTCTCTTCTTGCGAGTCTTTGGGACTCTGCATTCAGATGGTTATATCTTTTCTTTTCTCCTTTGCTTTTCGCTTCTCTGCGTCTCACGGCTATGTGGAAGGCCTTCCCAGACAGCCATGTTGCTTTTTGGCGTTTCTTTTCCATGGGGATGGCCTTGATCCCTGTCTCCTGCACCATGTCACGAGCCTCCTTCCGTAGTTCCTACGGACAGCACGTAGCGCCCCCGGGACCCACGAAAGGATCCTCCTGAACACAGGACGGCGATGGTTATGGATCCACGCGGAGGGCGTCGATATCCCCACCTGATGCGTGACTAGGAGTCACACAGACTCGATGGGTGTGAGCTTGGATGGGGTGCCCTATCCGGAGCGATCACGTGGGTCAGAAAGCACACGCGGAACAGAACCAAACCGGAGACCGCAGCCAAGTCGAGGGCGGGCGGAACCCGAGGACCTCCCCGGTCCCGTGGCATCCTGTGCCGTACGCAGCCTTTCTCGATGGCCAGGAGAGACGTGGAATGTATGGGGTGTCGTGCCCGAAACCACGCCACGGAGAGTGATCGCGTCTGACGCTCATCGTCTCTAAAAAGATACATACGCCGGGTCTCTTTATAAAACGATGGAAGGAGATCTTTGAATGCCAGAGGGTATGACATGGGAAAGACACATCCAAGTGGACTCAGCATGGCCGAGAGAGCTCCCCCAAATAGAGAGGGGAGGCCATGGAGGAAGAGGTCCGTGTGTCTCCGTCTGGACGGAATGTACCCTTGGAGCACTTCCTGGGTCCCAGAGGCCTCCAGATCCTCGAAGGAAACAGCGTTCCCGAAATGCAAGAGACCTCTCCTACCCTCCCCTTTCCCTAAATACCTTGCGACCCTCTACCCTGGAAGAAGAAACCTGTCCTTCTTTGCATGACAGCAAATCCTAAGTGCTCTCAGCTGGCTTGACAACCTCACGAGGCTCAGCTTTCTAGGCCCCTGACTCTTTCCTGGGGAACATGCCCTGGGTTTTATGGAAATCTGTGTCCCTGCATGGCAATCTCTAAGTCACCCCCCCCCCCCACCCCCACCCCAAATAAAGCTTTCTTTTCTTTTCTTTTCTTTTGGCGCAGCCAATACAGACTCTTCATTGAAAGATACTAAAACTAGGTGATGTTATGTGTTTCATGTCCCGGTGTATTGAAATAGAATGTTCTTCGTGAAGGACGTACAACATCCTTCGTTCTAACGTGTACAGAATGGTGACTTGATGCACCTGTCTGTTGCAAAAGAATCATTCATGACCACCCAAGCGGTAGCTCATAGCTGGATCACAACCCATACATCTCATGACTGTATGCGAAAGAAAGTGAAGTCGCTCAGACTCTTTGCGGCCCCACGGACTGTAGCCTACCAGGCTCCTCCATCCATGGAATTTTCCAGGCAAGAATACCGGAGTGGGTTGCCATGTCCTTCTTCCGTTGTATGGGAAGTGAATGGGTCATGTCCACGGTCATGGCAACTTTCGAATACGATAATGCTGCTGCTGCTGCTGCCGCCGCCGCCGCCACTGCTCAGTCGCTTCCATCGTGTCCGAATCTGTGCGACCCCGTAGACGGTAGCCCGCCGGGCACCCCCGTCCCTGGGGTTCTCCAGGCAGGAACACTGCGGTGGGTTCCCATTTCCTTCTCCGAGGCGTGAAAGGGAAAAGGGGAAGGCCAGTCGCTCGGTCGTGTCCGACTCTGTGCGACCCCGTGGACTGCGGCCCACCGGGCTCCTCCGTCCACGGGATTTTCCGGGCAAGAGGACTGGAGTGGGGTGACGTTGCCTTCTCCGCATATGAGACGGCGATACCGATAAGGCTGTTCTTTAGAATCACCGTGCTCTTTGTGACGTAGACAGTATATATGTACCTTATCCGTGAAGTTCCCGCCGCCCCCCCCCCCCCCCCCCCGCCCTTACATCGATCGACATCTTCCCATGTCTCCCTCCCCCAGCCGCTCTGTGATGATCGTTTTCATTGCTTTAGATGGCCTTGCATGGCATGGAAGTGACAGGAGACGCTCTGTTTCTTTCTCTACCTGACTTATTCATTGGGCATCCCTCCCTAAGTCACATCCATGCTATCACGACGTAAGAATGTGTTCATTCCTGGGGCTGCCTGGGACACCTAGATCTACCTATCCATGGATCTCCATCTGGATCGTGGATCTTCTGGATCTAGTCTTCCCTAGATGGACACTTCGGCGGGTTCCCCATCTTGGCTCTTGTGAATGATGCTGCGATGGACCTGGGAGTGCAGACCTCTCTCTAGGTGAGATTCAGGTGTTCATGTCCTTCGATGTATACCCCGAAGTGAGATTGTTGGCAGGATCCATCATTTCTCAACCACGACTCGTTTCTAAGTCCTTCTGAGGTGATCCGGTCGCTGCTGCTGCGGCTGCCGCTAAGTCGCTTCCGTCGTGTCCGACTCTGTGCGACCCCGTAGACGGCAGCCCGCCAGGCTCCCCCCTGTCCCTGGGGTTCTCCAGGCGAGAACGCTGGAGTGGGTTGCCACGGCCTTCTCCAATGCCTGGAAGGGAAGAGCGAAAGGGAAGTCGCTCAGTCGTGTTCGACTCTTCCCGACCCCATGGACTGCGGCCTACCGGGCTCCTCCGCCCACGGGAGTTTCCGGGCGAGGGGACTGGAGTGGGTTGCCATTGCCTTCTCCGGAGATCCGGGGAACGATCCGTTCTTTGCCCATAGACGCCGTGGGAATCAAAGCGACTGCATACGTCTTAGGGAAGACGGCGACGGCGACGACGACGACGACGACGACGACGACGACGACGACCCAAACGCTCCCGAGAGCACCGTGGAACCAGAGGGTGTGTCCGCGGGATGATTCCCCGGTGCCAGCTTTCCACGGCTCGTTCGCGTCCACACGCCCCCTGCGGTCGGCAGGTTGTTCGATAGACACGGAACCACGGTTGTCACGGGCCGGGGTTGCCTAGGTGCCGGTCGATCCCCAGATGAGTGGGGTGATGACAGAGTCCTTAGGGAACGGAGCGGAGACGCATAGAATGAGTTCCACGAGACGAGTGGGATGAGAAGAGAAGAACGAGGGGAAGTGGTGCCTGGGGAGCCAGACATGGTCGAACAGAAGAGAAAACGTGTCAGACGAGAGGGGAGAATGATTCCAAGTCCGTGGAGCAGCATGGGGGAGACAGGCCCAGGAGATGCGAGCAGAGGCTGGGGGCACGGCACACCTGGGCCGGTGAGCACGCAGGGAGCCGAGAGGGATGGCCGTGCGTCGTCTGCAGGTCCGCGCGGGCCGATCTCCAGAGCCCGGACTGTGAGGGATTTCGTGAGAACAGTCAGGCTCACGGGGCCCGAGGGTGACGTCTCCACGGTGCTCTCGGCACTGTACGGAGAGCTTCCCGCGCTTCCGACGGCACGGAGAGCTGGGGTTTCTTTAGGTGTATCTACAGAAGATTCAGGGAGCTTCCCGAGGGATAGGACTAGGTATTGGCCGATCGCGTCCGATCTTAGGCCGTCTCGCTGGATGATCATTGGCCGTCTTTGATGTCTGTGGGGGCGTGCTGGGTCTTCATGGCCGTGCAAGCTGTTCTCTCTCTGTGGAGAGAGGGGGCCGCTCTACGGTCGTGCGTCTGGGCTTCTCGTGGCTGTGGTTCCTCTTGGGGCGCGGGGGCACTGGGGCACGTGGGCTTCAGTGGCTGCTGGGTGTGGGCTCGACACTCGCAGCGGCCAGGATCTAGAACACAGACTCCATCACCGAGGCATATGGGCAGCGTGTGGGCTCTTCCCGGACCGGGGGTGAAACCCATGTCTCCTGCCTGGGCACGGGGTGGTTTGCCACGGGGCCCCCGGGGAAGCCCCGGTCCCGAACTCGAGGCGGATCTCTTGACGTCACCGCTTTTTCTTGGAGGGTTTCGAAACGATCGGGCCAGGGAAAAGGACACAACCTGTACGTCCTTTCAATGGGATCCCTGAGGCCAGGAGGAGCCGTGCAGACGCCGATGAGGGAGGAAGGGGATGATGTCGCCTTTTGGTACGGTGAGGATCGGACTCGCAGTCCACACTCCTGTTCCCACCGCTCCCCTCCGTGAACTGGAGTTCGAATCTCGATGGGCCTCTGAGCCCACACCTGGCTGGCCTCCATCATGCCGGGTTGACCTTCGGTTCTCACAAACCGGCACGCTTGCTGCCTCTCGACGTGTCCTAGAGAAGAAGACATCGGATTCCATAGTAGATCAGCGTCTTGGACGAGCGACGGCACGACAGCCACAACAAGTGGGATGGATACACACAAACGTTGGTTTCTTTTGGACTATGAGCCCACCTCTGTTCGTGTGTGTGTGTGTGTGTGTGTGTGTGTGTCTGTGAGAGAGAGAGAGAGAGAGAGAGAGAGAGAGAGAGAGAGAGAGAGAGGGGCCTTTGTGGTTCTAAAGCAAGAAGCACTGAGGAGTGAAGACATTCTTGAACGAACATATTTTCCTTCATTTCAGTCGTGATGGTGCCATGATTTGGAGGACGACGTGGACTGTTTCGGGGTAGATGATTTTAGAAGGCTGTGAAGGGACTTCCCTGCCTGGTGGTCCAGTGGTGAAGAATCCACCTGCCGAGGAGGCAGGGGACAGGGTGTTTTCGATCGATCCCTGATCCGGGAAGATGCCGCCGGGCTCCGGGCAGGTTCGATACGAACCTACAGAACGGACAGTGCCAGGCGTGAAGGCGAGGGCAGACGGACGGGGGACTCCGGACGAGGATGACTGACACGGACGGACACGGACGTCTCCGTGTAGGTGGGTCGTGGCCGGCACGCTCCTCTGGGGCAGGATGTTCCTAGGACCGTTGGGGAGCGTGCGCGCGCGCGTGCGCGTGGGAGGAGCAGGGGACCGAAGGGCATTCTCTGTCCTCTCTGCTCCACGGGGCCCGCGGGACCCTAATCGGCTCCAAGAGAGGATGCCTCCGATGGAAAGACAAACCCACACGTGAGGGACCCTCCCTTCTGGTTCACTTGGATTCTGAGAGCGTGACGGTCAGGTGCACTCAACGCTCTGGATGTCTGTGCTTCCTGAGATCCCGGCCTACTCACGGGAAGGACCCGTGGAGCCGGATGAGATCTCCCTCTGCACGGCGGCGGCGGCTCCAGGGTGCACACGTTTCAGTGGCTACGGCTTGTGGACATCGCACCGAGAGCCTAACCCCCGGTGTGCCCGACGCCTGTGTCCACGATGGGTGAACAGTTCTAAGTGCGGGAAGCCCCAAACTTGCCACTGCCTGTTCGATCCGCAGGGACTCTGCGAAGAACAAACGTGCCCGGTCTCCTGACCGATTCCCCTTTTCGGAGCCAGCCTGGTGCGTGATCTCTTTTCCAGGCCTCAGGCACACACTGGCGCTGGGGAGCTGTGTCCCTGTTCCTCCTCCTCCTCCTCCTCTTCCTCCTCCTCCTCCTCCTCCTCTCTGTCCCCACCCTTCCCCCCCACACGCAGGCTCCCCCACCCCGCCTGGCCCCGGCCCGTCCGGGTCTCCCCCACCCGCAGACAAGGCCAGGAAAAACACGGTCCCCGAACGACGCAGCCGAGAAACAGTGGAAGTCCACTTGGATGCTGTTAGGAGACACCTGAGCATACCTAGGCCAACACTGCCACCGTGTGGGGTGAGAGGCCAGCGCGAGAGGAGCTCGACAGTTCAGAGGAGGGGGAAGAGGAGCAGGAGGGGGAGAGGGCGGCGGGGGGTGGCGGTGGGGTGGGTTGGGGAGGGGAGGGACAGGCTGAAGCTGTCTCAGGGCGATGACGTGGATGAAAACCTTCCCCTTCAGAAGGGCGCTCCAAAGAGATCGTGGCGGCGGGACCTGGAGAGCACAAAGGGCTTCGTTTTGGAGGCTGATCTTCAAGCTGGGAGTGGGGTGGGGGGTGGGGGGAGGGGGATCATCCAGACAGAGGAAAGACACCAGGCCCGAGAAGGCAAGAGAGATGCTTTACACAAGTGAATCGGATGCTTTTCTGTCCATGTGTTCCCTAATCACACTCTCACGGAAAGCCAGCCAGCCAGCCAGCCAGCCAGCCACCATCGTGTCGCTCCTTTTCTGTTCTCTACATTTTGAACGGCGAGTGAGCGAGAGAGTCTTCCAATGGTTTGAGAGGAGTTTGGAATGTCGTGGGACCATGGTACTTTTCAGCCATGGATGAACGTGACGGCTTCTTTTGTCCGCTTCGGCGTTCAGGGTTATCCCGAACTCCCCCTGCCGAGTGAGGCCTGTGTATCGCTGTGTGCTGGAGGACACCGTGCTGTCCACATCTTGATCTTGGACTGAACAAAGCCACCTTGGGGAGTGTGTTCGGTTGCTTGGCTTCGTTTCCTTTCCCTATGGCACTCACCTGACCGTCCTGTCCACTCTTGGGATCGTTCATCTCCCCCTCCCCCTCAAGGCAATCGGGTCCTTTTCTTTCTCCTCCTCCTCACCCTAGTTTCTCCCCCCCTCCCCCCCCCCCCCCACACACACAAGTCCCACTCTTCTCAAATAGACGTCTAACTGACTGCCAACCTTTTCTTTTGCCTTCTTTCCTTCCTTCCTTCTTTCCTTCCTTCCCTCCTTCTTCCTTTCCTTTTATTTTGGGGGGGGGGGGGCGGGGGGCGGGGGGCGTTCCCCCTTTAATTTTCAGCTTGTACAGACGATGTTTTCGTGTAGCACATGACACAGCGATCACCAGGATACATCTAGTTAGTGACTGTCCGTCACCACTTGGTGTCACGGCAAATGACATTTGCCATTTGGTGTCAAGACGTGCCCGCGACTCATGCATTTCATAAGTGGAAGGTTGCACCGCTTCGTCTGTCTCCCTCACCAGTGGCACTCACTCATTCTCTCCCACCCCCAACCCCCGCCCCTCCCTCCTCTGGCCAACCCCCACCCCCCCCGACCCCCGTGTGTTCCTTTGTAGTATCTCTGAGCCTGTTTCTGTTTGGTTCTGTTCTGTTCACGGTGTATGGTTTGGTAGGTTCTGCATGGAAACGACTGATCTGAGGTATTTCATGTAGCATAATACCCTCTAAAGGTCTCTCCAGGTTCCTGCAGACTGTGAGATTTCATTCCCTTCTGGTGGTTGAGTCCCATTCCTGTGTGTGTGTGTGTGTGTGTGTGTGTGTGTGTGTGTGTGTGTGTGTGTGTCTGCATGCCCGTGTGCACGCGCGCACGTGAATAGATCCAGGCGTAGGCACACAGACAGAGTTCTAGCATGATGTGTGAACGGATGTCTACCTAGGGATAGGGGTCGATCCCTCACATACACACGTCCGTATCTTCTTTGTCCCCTCCCTCCGTGGGCACCCTGTGGAGCTGCTGGGTTGGGTCGAATGGGGGAATCTTTGGGGGAGGGTACATCGCAGGACTCTTTTCCCTAGGGATGTGGTTTCTCTGTCTGTGAGGCGCCAGGGGATGAGATCTGATCTCTCTGAGTCCGCCCACAGTTTTCTCAGCTGCAGAAAAGACGCGTTCGATCCATCAGGAGCCACTGTCCTCTGAGGGTTCGAACTTGCTGTCGTGAGCGCGATTCCCGGCTCCCGGGCCTTTCCCCTCCGAATGAGAAGGATCATTGTCCAGGGAAACGCCCCGGGGTGGGGTGCTTCCGTGAGCCCGCCCCCACCCCCAGCAGCCCCAGCCCAGCCCAGCCCAGCCCAGCCCAGCCCTGCCGTGGATGTGTGTTCTCCCTTGTGCTTCTGGGTGTCTGTCTGTTCTACCTTTCTTTGGAAGGAAGGGGTCTGTTCGGGCCTCCTGCCCACTTCGCTCATCGGGGGTTGTTTCCCTTTTGGAGGTTGAGGTGTCTGACGCCTTGATCGGTGTTGGACAGAAAAGCCCCTTTTGCAATATGCTTGTGCTTTCCCCGTATATACGGGCGTGTGCGCGCACACGACAGACAGACAGACAGACAGACAGACACACACACACACGCGGATGTGTGTTTCCGTCCGGGTATGTACGTGTGTGTCTGTGAGTATATATATGTACGTATATACACCTATAGATAAACACACACGCGCGCACGTAGACATCCACGCAGACACATGGCTATAGATGCACACGTACACTGATGCATATGTCCACGTATGTATACACACGCGCGTTTGCGTACGTGTATACATGTGTGCGCATCTATGCACATCAACCTGTGTATAGGCACTCTGGATGCACGCGGGCACCTGTACATACGTACATGGGTGCACGTCTACGTGTGTGTGTACATATATATATATATATATATATACACATATATATATATACACACACATACACACACGTGCGTATGTAGGCACATAGACACGCGTACGTCTGTGTGGATGTACATATGCTCTATGTAGACGTCTACGTATGCGTCCGTACGTATGCATACATGTGTACATACACGTGTGCACATACACACGCAGATATGTGTGTCTATGCAAGCATGCACCTATGGGTACGCATAGACGTGCATCCACACCTGTGCGCAGACATCACACGTATACACACGTGTGCATCTATATGCGTTGACACGTCCGCATGTATTTGTATGTGTGTGCCTATGTATCCCGACGTCTCTGCACATGTGAGCACGTGTATTCACGCCTGTGTCTATCCGTGTACGTAGGTGTATAGAGGCCTCTGTATGCGTATATACACGCAAGCATACACGCACACTAGAAATGCCTAGGCATACACGTGCGCACACAGACACGTGCGTGTACGTGAGCATGCCCTTCGTACGTGTGTGTGTATACGCATGCGTGCACGTCTATATAGACGCGAATACGCGTGCATATACATATGTACACGCGTATATGCACATGTGTATGCATTCTCTGTCCCTCTCCCTCTCCCTCTCCCTGTCTCCCTCTCCCTGTCTCCCTCTCCCTCTCTCCCTCTCCCTCTCTCCCTCTCCCTCTCTCTCTCTGACTTTTAAGCTGCCAGGACAGTTCTACGACTTGACTTTCCTGCCTGGTGGTTTTGTTTCATTTCGTTCCTGAGCTACGTCAAAAAGGTATTTATTCATTGAGTTGGCTGTTGTCATGGGACCCGGGGTTTATTTAGTGGATCCCTATGGACCCGGTCCTCCTCACCAGCACGCCCCTCAACACCACCCCCCACCCCCCCGAACCCCCACCCCTCCCGCCACCCCCCGCAGCCCTGCCACCGCCGCCCCCCCCCCCCCCCCCCCACCAGACCTCCCGGGCCGTCCGCCTTTCCGGTGTTTGTGGCCAGTGAGTTTGAAATCCATGGTCTCCTGACCTCAAGTGCACTTTCCCCACCCACCCGCGCATGCTTGTGTGTGCTGTCTTTGGACTTTGTCACGGTGCCTCGACCCAGGTTGAGTTTTGTTTTCTCTTCTTGGGGGGTCCGAGTGTCTCCTTCTTTTCCTTTCTTGCTCCTAGGCTTGCGTGTCCGTGTCTGTGTCTGTGTGTCTGTGTCTGTGTCTGCTTTCGAAAGTCCTGCTTTGTTCTCTCAGCAGCGCTTGCCTGGTTTCGTTTTGCCGGTCCCTCCCTCCCTCCCTCCCTCCCGCCCCCCTCTTTCGGGGGCCCGGGGGGCCGGGGGTTCCTGGGATGTCACTGGTGCCCCTCTCTCCGCCCACCCCGCCCCGAGCCCCCGCCGCCCGCCTGCGTCTCCGTGGCATGTCCCCCCACCACCCTGGAATCGCGTGGGGGATCGCGTCTCTTTCGTGGCAGCCTCCAGGGGAGAGATCTCCCGGCTCCTCTCCCTTCCTCTGCGGCCGGGGTCGCGTCGCGTCGCGTCGCGTCGCTCGGCGGCGGAGGCTCCGGGCCGAGCTCGGGCGTTTGGGCGGCCGGCGCTGTGGCGTCCCCGGCGGCCGGCGACAGCGACCCGTCCTCGGGACGTTCGAGCCGGTTGTCGGGAGCCACCTGGCGGCCGCTTGTATATTGTCCCTCGTCCTCCGGAGCTTCGGCGAGCCCTTCAGGAGGGTTGTGACTCAGCAGCCGGGCCCGAGGCAGAGCTCTCAGTCACCGGCTACGCTGGCGGCGACAGTCCCGGTGGCGCCGAGGCCTAGGGACGTCCTGCTGTCGCCGGAGATTGGTTCTCTAGGTTTCTGAGGAGGGTGATCGTCGCGGCGCTCCGGGGCCGGGCTCTGGGGTGGCCGGACCGGGTCGACCAGCATCTCCCCGTGCCCCTGTGGCCGCGGAGACGGACCGGCCGGACCCTCCCAGGGACGGGCCGCCGCGGTGGGCAGGGAGAGGGTCTTCCCTGCCCGGAGCGCCTGGACTCGGGCTCGGCGGTCCGGACTCCTCCTGGGCCGCCCTCAGGAGCGTTTGCTTCGCCCTCGGCCCCGCTCCGGAGGTGGGGACCGGCCCGGACTGTGGCTTGGAGGTCGCCGGAGGGCGCACCTGGGTCCGGGCCCTCGGGTGCTTTCTGAACGAGGTGCTTTCCGCGTCGCACTCCGGAGGTGGGGACCCGCCCGCCGCAGTCGTGAGGGTTGACGGGGAGAGGCGGGCGCGTGTGCGGTCCCCACCCCCACCCCCCCCCCCCCAACCCCACCCCGTGGGGTCCGGTGGCCGAGGCGTCTCCCGGCACACATGCTGTTACTTTTTCAAAGTCTCGATGGGTTCGGAGACGGGGATGGACCGGACCCTGCTTCCGCGGGTGGCCGGGGAGGGCGCGCTCGACCCTTCAGCGTGCCCTCGTGGGTCTCGGTCGTCGGACGTGACTTTGTCTCACCCCTCCCCAACTCCCTGAATCCCGGTCAGGAGGTGGGGACCGGCTCGGGCCGTCCTGGGTGCCCCATCTAGGACGGTCTGGGCCCCGGGCGCGGTCCCTGGTCGGGGCCCGCTCGTCTCGTTGGAGGCGCCTCGCTGACGGTTCGTTCTTCTTGTTTCTTGATGCCCATTGAAGCCAAATCCCCTTTCGGAGACTCCGACGGACCGGTACCCCTACCGGTTTGGGCGAAGTGGGGAGGGCACCCCGGGCCAGCTCCCTCTCCCTTGGTGGGTGTCCGCGGCCCCACTTGGGCCACCACACGCCCGGTCCCCCTGCTCCCCTCCCCCCGGTCGACCAGATGAACCCGCCCCCCCCCCCCCCCCCCCCCCCCCACGCAGAGAGCTCCGGGCCTGGTGTTTATGGGGTAGCGCTGGGGACAGGTGGCCGGGCCAAGGTTCCGGGGTTCCTCCATGCGAGTCGTGGATGGGCCCCGCTGTCGGCTGCTGTCATTTCGTCACCCTTAATGGGCCTTTTTTACCACCAGGTAAGTGCTGACACGGTCTCCTTCGGTGTCTGCCGCCGAGGACTTTGGGTCTCTAGATGCACGCGGGGCTCTGAGCCTTCGGGCCGCCAGCTGGTGCCCGGTTCGGCCCTTGCCGCTGGAGCCGCCCGCCTGGGCCTGTGCGCCGGCTCCCGTGCGGTGGTGGTGGTGGTGTCTAGCTGACCCGACCCGTGGTGCCACCTCCGGTCTCTGGGCGACCCGAGGGTGGCGGGGCGAGGCGCTGTGGGTCTTCTACCCTGTGCGCTCCCCGCTGCGGGCACCCGGTGAAGGCTGAGATGCGACCCCCGCCCTATGGGCTCCGTGCCACGTGTCAGGCGTTCTCTTCCTGGGGTCGTGGGCCGCTCTCGCCTGAGGCGAGGTGGGGGGGCGGAGGTTGCCGGTGGGGCTTAAAGCGGGCCCCTCTGGTGACTGTCCTCGCCGCGCCTCCCCCCTGCTCCACCTTGGCTCAACCGATCGATGTGGTGTGGTCGTGCTCTCCCGGGCCGGGCCTAAGCCGTGCCAGACGAGGGACGGGCGTTCCTGGTGAACGCGTCCGCTCTTCTCGG